>NC_133615.1:4829224-5043022 GCF_964106895.1 Numenius arquata
TCAGAGCTCCATTCATATATGAAAAAAGAAATCCAGCCTTCAACTTCCATGAAACAATATTAGAACATGGAGATATATAATTTAATAACAAAAAACCCAAAACTTTCTATTTCATTTTTCCAGAAGAAAACCAAAGCATTTCAGCAAACCCAGAAATTTTCAATGGTAATTTTTTTCTTTCGGCTTTGTTCCAAATCACTTTGATTCCCATGTTCTTCTCTTTTGGCCTGATTCTGAAAGAGCATAATAAATGCCTTCAGTGAAAGTAAGAATCCTTCAATAATAGGGAGGTTAGAACATTTAATATTAAAAAAAAGAAAACCTGTTAGCTCTACATTAGCTACATTAATTTCTGATTTTTAAATTTATATTTCAAGCCAATGTTTGTATTCCTACTACTCCCATGATGGTACCTAAGCAGGAAATACTATCACAATAGGTCTCTATCATGTATGTTTCTCAAAATTGCGATGGAGACCAGCTCCAGGGCAGGTAAGACTGCGCTGGGAGAAGCGATCTGTAGCTGAAAAGGCCGAGGGAAAGCTCTTTTTGGGGCTTTTTTGTCGCCGGGCAAAGCCTCCTCCGCGTGTTGGGGGCTGACAGCTGGTGGGCCGGCTGCTGACTAAGCCTGGGCGGAGCCAGCGCCTCCCGCGGCTCATCACACCGCCATCCTATAAGAAGTCCCGGGGAGGGCAGAAGCTAGCTTCTGCCCACCGAGCAGCAACCAGTTGCTGGGTGGGTGTCCTGGTCGGTGCCTAACGCTGCTGCAACTTGTACAGCTGGGTCCTGAGCCTCTGCCGTTGTGCAAGGTAAGTTTAATTCCTCGCTCCAACTGACCTTTCCACTGCCTCTTGCTTGCACACATCCAGCCATGGCTAGAACTAGGTCAAAGGCTATTGCTAAGAAAGCTGTGGGCACCCAGACAGAGGCCCCACGCAAACACGTGGGTGTCCAGGCCTCGGGCTGCAGGGAGTGCCGGGGCCTGGCCCTTGCCATGGAGGGTAGTGGTGACGACACCTGTGTCAGATGTGAACAGGTGAATGACCTCCTCAGCCTGGTGGTTGAGCTGAAGGAGGAAGTGGAAAGGTTGAGGAGTATCAGGGAATGCGAGAGGGAGATTGACTGGTGGGCCCACTCCCTGAAAATAAAGGAACATGTTGAGGCCCCACATAAGCCAGAGGACCCTCTCCCCATCTCTCGCCCGGCAGTAGAAGGGGATCTCAGAGAAGAAGGGGAATGGAAACAGGTCCCTAGTCGGCGAAGCAGGCGAATCCCTTCCCTGCCTCTCCCACCTCCCCAGTTACCCCTGCAGAACCGGTACGGAATCCTGCAGGAGGAATTGACTGTTGGAGAGGAGGATGGTACATCTAGGCAGGATGTGCCAGAAAGACCAAGTCGCCGCAAACCTGGCATCACAACTAGTTCAAGAAGGAAAAGCAGAAGGGTCATCGTTGTGGGTGACTCTCTATTGAAGGGGGCAGAGGGACCAATATGCCGTCCTGACCCGCTTCACAGGGAAGTCTGCTGCCTCCCTGGGGCACGGGTCAGGGACGTGTTGGACAAAGTTCCTGCTCTAGTCAACCCTTCTGACTATTACCCCCTTGCAGTTTTTCAGGTAGGCAGTGATGATGTATATAATACATCCAGGAGATTAAAAACAATCATAAAGGACTTTAAGACACTGGGAAAACTGGTTGAGGGATCAGGGGCACAGGTAATTTTTTCAGCAATACCCTTAGTTGCAGGAGGAAATCCTGAAAGAAATAAAAAGGCATCTGCGATAAACAAGTGGCTCAGAAACTGGTGCCATCACCGAAATTTTGGGTATTCTGAACTCAGGGAACTTTATATGGCACCGAGTCGGATAGCAACAGATGGAGTACACCTGTCTCAGAAGGGGAGAAAGATACTGGCAAGTGAGTTGGCGGGGCTTGTTGAAAGGGCTTTAAACTAGGATCGAAGGGGGAGGGGGTTAAGCATAGGTTGAGCAGAAAAAAACTCAAAGAGAGCCTTCAACCTGCCATCTCAGCTAATAAGTCGGCCCCTTTAGGCACCCAGCTGAAGTGCCTTTACACAAATGCACGCAGCATGGGGAACAAACAAGAGGAGTTAGAGATGTGCGCACGCCTCCAGGGCTACGACATTATTGGCATCACCGAGACGTGGTGGGATGGCTCTTACGACTGGAGTGTTCGAATGGAGGGTTACAAGCTCTTCAGGAAGGACAGGCTGGGCAGAAGGGGAGGGGGTGTTGCCCTCTATGTCAAGGACCAGCTGGAATGTATGGAGCTTCACCTGGGGATGGATGAAGACAAGACAGAGAGCTTATGGGTCAGGATTAAAGGGAGCACGGGGGCAGGTGATGTTACAGTAGGAGTCTGCTACAGGCCACCAGATCAAAGTGACAGCGAGGATGTGGCCCTCTACAAACAGATAGGGGCAGCATCGCGCTCGCACGCTCTGGTCCTCATGGGGGACTTCAACCACCCCGACATCTGTTGGAAGGACAACACAGCAGAGCACAGGAAATCCAGGAAGTTCTTGGAATGTGTCGACGACAACTTTCTTCTACAAATAATAGAGGAACCAACGAGGAAAGGAGCAGCGCTGGACCTTGTCCTCACCAACAAGGAGGGGCTGGTCGGGAATGTCAAATTCAAGGGTAGCCTCGGCTGCAGTGACCATGAGATGATAGAATTCAAGATTCATAAGGCAGCAAGGAGGGTGCGCAGCAAGCTGGCTACCCTGGACTTCAAAAGAGCAGACTTTGATCTCCTGAGAGATCTGATTGGTAAGGTAGCGTGGGAAAAAGAACTGGAAGGGAGAGGGGCCCAAAAAAGCTGGGTGGTATTTAAGGATTGCCTCCTCCAAGCTCAGGAGAGGTGCATCCCAAAAAAGAAGAAATCGGGCAAAATAGCCAGTAGGCCGGCGTGGATGAACAAGGAACTGCTGGACAAACTCAGGACCAAAAAGGAGGCCTATAGAGGGTGGAAGCAGGGAAAGGTAGACTGGGAAGAATACAGAGAAGCTGTCCGAGTCACCAGAAACCAGATCAGGCAAGCGAAAGCCCAGGCAGAACTAAATCTAGCCAGGGATGTGAAAAATAACAAGAAGAACTTCTATAGATATATCAGGGATAAAAATAAGACGAGGGAAGCTGTGGGTCCCCTCCGGAAGGAAACGGGAGACCTGGTCACCCAGGATATGGATAAGGCTGAGCTACTGAATGACTTCTTTGCCTCAGTCTTCACTGGCAAGGGCCCTAACCACACTGCCCAAGTCACGGAGGGCAAGAACAGGGGCTCTGGGAATGAAGAACCACCCACAGTACAAGAAGACGAGGTTCGAGACCTCTTAAAGAACCTGAAGGTGCATAAGTCCATGGGACCTGATGAAATCCATCCACGGGTCCTGAGAGAACTGGCGGACGAAGTTGCTAAGCCCCTCTCCATCATATTTGAGAAATCGTGGCAGTCTGGTGAAGTTCCCACTGACTGGAAAAAAGGGAACATAACTCCAATATTCAAAAAAGGAAACAAAGAAGACCCGGGAAACTACAGGCCGGTCAGTCTCACCTCTGTGCCTGGCAAGATCATGGAGCAGATCCTCCTGAAATCCTTGCTAAGGCACATGGAGAATAAAGAAGTGATTGGAAATAGCCAACATGGCTTCACCAAGGGCAAATCGTGCCTGACAAATTTGGTGGCCTTTTACAATACTGCCACAGACTTGGTAGACAAGGGCAGAGCGACTGACGTCATTTACCTGGACTTATGCAAAGCATTTGACACTGTCCCGCACGACATCCTGGTCTCAAAATTGGAAACTCATGGATTCGATGGATGGACCACTCGGTGGATAAGGAACTGGCTGGATGGCCGCATCCAAAGGGTTACAATCAATGGCTCAATGTCCAGGTGGCGGCCAGTAACGAGTGGTGTTCCGCAGGGGTTGGTACTGGGACCAGTATTATTTAACATCTTTGTCGGAGACATGGACAGTGGGATAGAGTGCACCCTCAGCAAGTTTGCTGATGACACCAAGCTCGGTGGCGCAGTTGACACGCTGGAGGGAAGGGATGCCATCCAGAGGGACCTAGACAGGCTGGAGAGGTGGGCTCATGCAAACTGCATGAAGTTCAACCAAGCCAAGTGCAGGGTCCTGCACCTGGGACATGGCAATCCCAGGCACAAATACAAGTTGGGTGGAGAATGGCTGGAGAGCAGCCCCGAGGAGAAGGACTTGGGAGTGCTTATGGATGAGAAGCTCAACATGAGCAGGCAGTGTGCACTGGCAGCCCAGAGAGCCAACCGTGTCCTGGGCTGCATCAGGAGAAGTGTGGCCAGCAGGTCTCGCGAGGTGATTCTGCCCCTCTACTCTGCGCTCGTGAGACCCCTCCTGGAGTACTGTGTCCAGCTTTGGAGTCCTCAACACAGAAAGGACATGGACCTGTTGGAACGGGTCCAGCGGAGGGCCACGAGGATGATCAGAGGGATGGAGCACCTCTCCTATGAGGACAGACTGAGAGAGCTGGGGTTGTTCAGCCTGGAGAAGAGAAGGCTCCGGGGAGACCTTATAACAGCCTATCAATACCTGAAGGGAGCCTACAGAAGAGCTGAAGAGGGACTCTTTGTCAGGAAGAGTGGTGACAGGACAAGGGGCAATGGTTTTAAATTGGAAGAGAAGAGATTTAGATTAGATATAAGGAAGAAATTCTTTACAGTGAGGGTGGTGAGGCACTGGAACAGGTTGCCCAGGGAAGTTGTGGATGCCCCATCCCTGGAAGTGTTCAAGGCCGGGCTGGATGGGGCTTTGAGCAACCCGGTTTAGTGGGAGGTGTCCCTGCCCGTGGCAGGGGGGTTGGAACTAGATGATCTTTAAGGTCCTTTCCAACTCTAGCCATTCTATGATTCTATGATTCTAAATCAATGTGCAAATGCACTATCAAGATTTATCTTTAGAAAACATTTTATTTGAAGATTTAACTCCAGGCATAAGAAACACCTGGAATCAAATGACTATATAAACATAAAAATTTAGAGATGAAAAAAGATTTAAAATTTGATTTAGTCAATCCTCTAAAGTAACCTACAATGGGTTCTCTAGAGCACTGGTCTCCAAAGTGGAATGCATGCACCCCAGGAGGCATGTAAGATGATCCACTGGAGTGCAGGAAGAAAATATTAAAACTTCTACTTATATTTATTTTTATCTAAAAAAATAAGAAAGAAATTAAGCTTTACTAATATTTAATATATGGATTGACACTGGCACCCTCACTCGGTCTATGTCAGACGTGACATGTACGGTACACGAGGTATCCTGAGGGAAGAGTGTATGTTCCACAACACAGAGTTGACAGTGGCACCCTCACTCTTGCTTTCAGCATATTGCAACATATTGCAGTTCACGTGTGCCCGCTTAAGTGGATTTATGGATTATAGAATCTAGTTTTAACTAAACTAACCCTCTCAAAACGGACAAGTGACTTAAAAAGATTCCTGCAAAGAAACTGCAGATTGAAGATAATACTGATAATGCAAGCACAAGGGAACAACAAGAAAATTACAGAGCTGACACCACTTCTACTTCTAGCATGAGCCCTCTGTCGAAGTAAAAACAATGACAACCTAATCAGATCTGACAAGAACTTGGTCCCCAAAAATTGAAATTATCAGTATCAAAATAAACTGAACTTAGAAACAGACCTTTGAATCACTGCATCACAAAGTGTTAAACCAAAATTTTCAAAAATAATGAAGCATAATCTTGAAACATAGCTCTCACTTTTAAAAAATGTTATTAATAATAATATTTTGGGGAGGAAAGCCAAAAGATTTTTGAAACGTTAATAAATAAAATATTTTTAAATTGCAAATATTTTTATACCGTCTTTATTTTATCCTTTTTTAATTTCTTTTTTTATGATTTATAATGTACAGTACATATATATAATTTATAAATAAATTATACATATATTGGTGGTGAATACTCAAAAAAACTGATACATGATAATTTTGGTACATTTACATGATATAAAAAAGTTTGGAGATCACTGCTCTAGAGTATTCTACACTCTAGATTTAAATGACTCAGACAATGGAGTCACCATTATTTCCTTTTAATCTATTCCAGTCTACCTCTACAGCCTACAAACTCCTGTGCTCAGTTTCTTCTCATTTACTTTTCCTAGGTACACAGACCATCATTTCAGCACTGCTTTAATATTACATTCTATTTTCAGTTATATTGACTAGGTTTTGGTTGATGTTACAGAAAACTCTGGATATGTACAATGAAGGAGCAGTTGACACTGCAAGCCTTTGGCAGCTTGGATTACTCCCTACCTCAACATGAACATGCTTTTGATTACCAGTTAGCTCAGTTAGTTCTCTCAAGCTTTCCTCCTGAATCAATCCCTCCATTCTGTGTTACCAGTTTTCCTTTTTTTCCATTTTGTTGTGGGTTAGCCTTGGCAAACAGTCAAACTCTCACCCAGCTGCTCACTCACTCCCCCTCCTCAGTGGCATGGGGGAGAAAATAGGATGAAAAAGCTTATGGGCTGAGATAAAAACAGGGACATTGCTTACCAGTTACTGTTGCAGGCAGAACAGACTCAGCCTGGGGAAAATGAATTTAATTTATTGTCAATTAAATCAGATTCTGGTAGTGAGAAACAAAGAGAAACATTCAAATAACACTTATTCCTCCCCCCCTTCTCATGATCAACTTCACTCCAGACTTCTCTACCCCCCTCTCCCAGTGGCACAGGGGGGATTGGTGTGGTGGGGTACATAAAGGTTTCTCTCTCTGCTGCTCCTTCCTCCTCATGCTTTTCCCTGCTTGAGCATGGGCTCTCTATTGGTTGCATTCCTTCAGGAAATATCCAACTGCTCCAACATTAGTCCTCCACGGGCTGCAGGGAATATCTTCTCCAGCACCATGGAGCATGTCTTCTTCCTCCTTCTCTGTCCTTGGTGTTCCCTCTGCTGTTTCTCACTCATTTTGTTCCCTCCTCTCTCTGTCATTTTTTGCCCTTTCTTAAATATATTTTCAGAGGCACCACAAACTTCACTGACTGGCTCAGCTTTGTCCTGCGGTGAGTCTGTTACCAAATCAGCTTGAACCGTCTGTGTCTGGCACAGGGCAGCCCCTGACCTCTTCTTACAGAGGCCACTCCTGTAGACCCCTTGCTGCCAAAACCTTGCCACATACACCCAATACACTTTTGAATCTCATCAATTTGACTCACTACAGCTTTTTGAACTACATGCTGTATTCTCAATACTGTCTAATATTACCATGTGGATATTATCATTTCCCAATATGATGCTTTTATATATCCTGCATAAAAAAACATTGCTACTACTTTTTTAACAAATCGTATTTTAACCTTGTATCCAATTTTATGCCCCCTTTCACCCTCATGTCTCTTGCTATTACTTAGCATCTATTTCCATTTTTTTCTCCCACATATCCATTACCTTGTATACTTTTCCATGTTAAATCTTATATTTTGATTTCTAGATAATATTGCTAATCTGTCTTGGTTAGTTTTATTCTTTCTCTTTTTCCCACAAGCACTTACAGCATCTCCAAATACAGTAACTTGAGATGTTTCATTTGTACTCACCAAATTATTAGATTATAAATTCAGTATTCATAGAAATAAGTAATAAATTTCCCTAAAATTATTAAACAAAATCCTTCTCTCTAAATTGGAGAGATATGGATTTGATGGGTGGACTGTTTGGTGGATAAGGAATTGGTTGGATGGTCACATGCAGAGGGTAGTGGTCAACAGCTCAATGTCCAGATGGAGATCAGTGGCAAGTGGTGTCTCTTGGAGGTCCACATTGGGACCAGTACTGTTTAATATCTTCATCAATGACATAGTGGGATCGAGTGCACCCTCAGCAAGTTTGCCAACGACACCAAGCTGTGTGGCGCAGTTGACACACTGGAGGGAAGGGATGCCATCCAGAGGGACCTGGACAGCCTTGAGAAGAGGGCCCATGTGAACCTCATGAGGTTCAACAAGGCCAAGCACAAGGGCCTGCACATGGGTCGGGGCAATCCCTGGTATCAATACAGGCTGGGGGATGAAGGGATTGAGGGCACCCCTCAGGAGAAGGACTTGGGGATACTGGTGGATGAAAAACTGGACATGAGCCGGCAACCTGCGCTTGTAGTCCAGAAAGCCAACCATATCCTGGGCTGCATCCAAAGAAGTGTAGCCAACAGGTCGAGGGAAGTAATTCTGCCCCTCTACTCTGCTCTGGTGAGACCCCACCTGGAGTACTGCATCCAGCTCTGGAGTCTTCAGTACAAGAAAGACATGGACCTGTTGGAGCAGGTCCAGAGGAGGGCCACAAAAATGATCAGAGGGATGGAGCACCTCTCTTATGAGGAAAGGCTGAGAGAGTTGGGGTTGTTCAGCCTGGAGAAGAGGAGGCTCCTGGGAGACCTGATTGCAGCCTTTCAGTACTTAAAGGGTGTTTATAAGAAAGATGAGGACAGACTTTTTAGCAGGGCCTGTTGCGATAGGACAAGGGGTAATGGTTTTAAACTAAAAGAGGGAGATTCAGACTAGATATAAGAAAGAATGTTTTTACGATGAGGGTGGTGAAACACTGGAACAGGTTGCCCAGAGAGGTGGTAGATATCCCATCCCTGGAATCATTCAAGGTCAGGTTGGATGGGGCTCTGAGCAACCTGATCTAGTTGAAAATGTCCCTGCTCATTGCAGGGGGGTTGGACTAGAGGACCTTTAAAGATACCTTCCAATCCAAACTATTCTATGATTATATAAGCATTTTTGGAAAAATGACATTGTTCATTTGTAAATTTATTAGAGCATTAAAAGTATATATTCCTTTGTTCATTTTTAGGTGAACTGGTCATATTACATCTGAGACTTCAAATATCCTCGTCTTTAACATTATGTTTACTTAATTCATAGATTCATAGATTCATAGATTGGTCCAGGCCGGAAGGGACCTCCAAAGGTCATCTAGTCCGACCTTCCTTAAATACAGGCTTGGGCTTGACTTCAGGTAGCAAAACCACAGGGATGAAGACATAGAAAGAACAGGTCAAAATCAGTTTGAAAACTCAGCATACACAAACTTGTATCCATTAATGAGCAATTTTAATTTGATGCATGATAGGCCCAATCTAGTTCTTATTTATATGCACTGCCTCATTTAAACCAGGGAAACACCTTATGTAAGTGATGACTACCTGAATAACTGGGAGCTTACAGGATTGGACTCTATGCTTAAGTACTAGTATGTACAATGTCTTTTGATTTGGGAGATATTTTGGCCTACATTCCTACAGATACTTTGGTGTATATTGTTTGCAAAAACATGGGTTAAATACACCAAAACTTAATTTTTCTTAGGTCAGAATGGAATAATATTATAAGCTAAATGTAACAAATTAAACATTTGTGTTAAATATAGTATCTTATGTTTATCATGTATACAGCAAGTGTGTGCATTTGTATACTGTACATTATTAGCAAAATGTGCTCAAGTGGCTGACTTTCATTTACATTAACTGGCATACCTTTTTTCTTTCAATGATATTCTATTTGTTGCGCAGATACTGAGAGGCATGGACAAAACTAATGAATATTTCTAAGCAAAATGCTTCACAAATGTATCCCATTTATGTTCAAAATAGTCTATTTCACTAGGGGAATTTTTGTTTCAGCATCATCTATTGACAGTGTTTAAGAACAATATCTTTCAAATGCAGCATTTGCAAGTCACCATTTGTCATTAAATGTAACTGTATGTTTAAAAGGTTTGTAATAATAGTCTTTAATTAAACTGGGGACTGTTAGAGGGTTTCTGTTGCCCTTTGAAGTTCTTAATTATAAGTTGCATCCAGCCTTTTATAGCAGACAAGGTTAAACTACAAAATTAAAATAAACTTCCAAGAGAAATATAAAGACTTTACAAGTTTTAATTAAATTTTTGAGTGTCAAGGTTTTAAAAACAATATATGCTTTGATTTCCTTATGATGGCATACTAGAATGCTGCATACATTAGACAAAATATTGGTAGCTTTTTATAGGAATAATAGCTAAGCATGATGCATGCAAATGACCTCTTTTCTATGTATGAATGGTTAAAGTTCTAATTAAATAGTTGGTATTCAAGTCTGTGCTCATCCATTGTTTAGTGACATACAAATTCAGCGATGTGTGCCAGCAGACATTTTAAGTTGAATGCTTACTCCTCTGTGTTTTTTGTCATGAAATGGTGGCATCATGATGAGAAAACTAGTGTAAGCAAAACACTGAAAAATGCTTTAATAATTTTTTAACAATGTAGCAACACTATTCTAGTTTTCTAATGAATTTTTAATTTCTTTCTTATAAGGATGTTATGAGTTACTGCTGATGCATATTAAATCATATACAAGAGTCATTTTCTCACTAAATTTGCATAAAATGCCTAAATGCTTATGCATCAAATGGCGCTTACTACATATGGTACGGTAAATATGCCCTCACAGATTTTCTGCAATCAATATCCTGTATTTCATTAGCAACTAGATAAAGGTCTGTTGGGAAAAGGAAAAACTATTGTGTATACACTGCAAACTTATGATACCTATATGATGATTAGAACTCAGTCTAGAATCAGAATTTGCACAAGGTTAAAACTAAAGTTCCTTGACAAGTTGAGACAGCTGAGGTTGTTTAGCCTGGAGAAGAGAAGGCTCTGGGGAGACCTTATTGCAGCCTTTCAATACTTAAATGGGGCTTATAAGAAAGACAGGGACAGACTTTTTAATAGGGCCTGTTGCAGTAGGACAAGGCATAATGGTTTTAAACTAAAAGAGGGAGATTCAGACTAGATATAAGAAAGAATGTTTTTACGATGAGGGTGGTGAAACACTGGAACAGGTTGCCCAGAGAAGTTGTAGATACCCCATCCCTGGAATTGTTCAAGGTCAGGTTGGATGGGGCTCTGAGCAACCTGATCTAGTTGAAGATGTCCCTGCTCATTGCAGGGGAGGTTGGACTAGATGACCTTTAAAGATTACTACCAACCCAAACCATTCTATGCTTCTATCAAGTACAGTTAAATGGCTTCCCTGAAAGCAGTCTAGTACTGCTAATAACCACCAGGCAGTTCACTGAGACTTTCGACATTTAGTATTGAATGCTAGGTTTAAAATACACATAGCTCATGATTTTAATTTTACAATGTTTTATATATCTCTGGCTCTCACTGCTAATTCTATAGCCACCAAAATCTTGCCAGCTCCTCACTATTTCTCAGTGCAAGTTAAAAATGCTATTCTTATTGCTATATACGCTCACCTCCCACCCACATTAATTGTTCCGTTCTTGTATTCCTGTTAATAGAAATTATATATATATCTCACAGAATCACAGATCAATCAATATATATTTGAATTGATAGCATGGCCACAATAAGAATGGCATCACTGTAACAATATTATTAATCCAAACAAAGATATTGTATTTAATGAAGGAAACTTGGGGGTTTGGGGGCTTTTTTTGTTAGGGGGGTGGTTTGGGGGGGGATTATTTGGGGTTTTTTTACACATCTGGAACATTTTTGTACCTGCTGCAAAAAAAGGACTATTTGAAAACAAATTTATGCTTTGCCCTACAGTTATATTAATTATTTTTGATAAATAATTAATGCATAATATATTATTTAGATGCAATGGTCATTTGAGTGATATTTCAACATTTGAGTGGTATTTCAACTACAATTATAGTAATTTATTTATCAGTGAAAAATTTACATAACCACACTTCAAAATCCAGTGGACTGGAGAGATATCAGAAAGACACCCAGGAATGTGCACAATGACTCCGGGCATTGGATTTACTTAATAACGTAGCGGTGTGCAAGATGTTATAATATCTAACGTGACTATATTTGATTCATAATTTTAAATTATGAAAGCATAAATACTGTTTTCTCTTTTTAGTTTCATTTTATGAAAAAGACAACTTTTAAATACAGAATAGGATTAGAATACTCTATACCAAATAAAATATTAATCCTAGTAGAATGTAAGTGAATTTAAGTATAATTTACAATAAAATTCTTGAGTCTGCCTTTTTCAACTATCAGAAGAAACATTGATTTTGTTACCATAATATCATTAAATGGTTATTTGATTTTGTTTAGTTATTTTAGATTATCACATTGGCAATCAATGGTAAACAACAATGCAGGAAAGAAATGGAAGTTTTCTGACTTGTCGGTGTAAACAGACTGATGATAGAGGTAACTCACTCTTGTTAACTCAGTTGTGCTATGAATCTTCCCTTAGCACATTAAGTCTTTTTGAGGCAATGTGGTAGAGCTTATGGTTACTGGGAGTGCAGAGAATTTATTTCATCAAAGTGCACATGCAAATACAGATCATAGTTTTTTTTAAGGATTTAAACTTACATATGCATATACATATACACAAACAAATTTGAGTGCATATGTCAATTCTGTTCATGTATGTCTCTAAAATAAAAAGAGAATCTACATAGCTGTAGAAACTAATTTATGCCATTTGAGAATTATGTGGATCTAGAGGAAGATATGAAATTAATATTCATATATTTCCAACAGTATATTTATGGCTACTGGTAAAATACCAGTACCTCATAAAAACCTCAGTGCTTAACCAAACAGTTACATCAATTACAGCCATAGAAAAGGAGGTTTTAATGGTCTTTTTTGAAGCAAATATTTAATACAGAAAAATCAGTGAAGAATTAGCTCCGGTTCCATTTCAGCTGGTAGCACCATGAGGTTATACTTTTCTATGCACCTACAGAGAATTCTACAGTGCTTCAATAGAAATTGCTTTCTGTGACAGAAAACAGCTAAAGACAATAACTTATATTTATACAAAAGTGTTAATTTTACATTTTTTGATGTACCACAACTGCTGCTGAGTTAGGTGAGAAGAAATCACACGTGTATTCTATCCTTATTGTGCAGGTTTTCTGTTACTGACTTCAGCTTTTTCATACAAGGTTATTGTGTTAGATTCCAATTACATTAAACTATTACTAATATTATCATGATATTTTATAATACCCCAAACTCTTGTTTCCTAAAGATAATATTCTACATGACAATGACAGCAGTATTATGCTAATGTCCCTTTCAGAGAACTGACATTATTAACAGAATAAATGTAATTTATTTGAAAAGATGTCTCTTAAAAATTCTGATTTTAAAAAACAACTGTATGCCACTTTGTACAGAGTTTGTTTTGGAATTAAAATGATCCTGATCAGACCATACAGGTTCCTTGCAATGGGCCAAATGCTGGTACTACTCAAGTCCAAAGATAGACTGACCAAGTTTTGACCCAAAGCATGGGACATTTATTTTTCCCAAACAACTCTTCTTAGACTTTAAACAAGACAAATTACCAATCATTTCTCATAGTCATTTACTTATGAAGTTAGTTTTGACCTAGTTTCTATTTTCTCCATACTGATGCGCAAACTGGAAATGGAAAAGCTAAAAAGAAGGCAGTTCCTTACCTAAATCTTTGATATTGGCAGTTTCCTTAGTTTCTGTATCAGAGGAAGCTGGTGATCCTGCTCGCTGCTGTGACCTTACTCACATGGTTTTCAGCATCATCAAAGCCATAATAGTCTACAAAACATTAAGCAAATGAAGACGACCTGTGTTCTTATCACATTGCACTTTAGCATAGATATTTAAATAATCAGCATTTAGGATAAGTGAATAAATATCAGTTCATCATTACCTTCTAATGTTACATGCCTCAGATTTTTGTAAGAGCTCAAGGAACTGAAAAATATATTCTCACAACAGGCAAGAAATCACCTACACCTGGAGGAACAACCTCGATCTTGCCCTGAACTCTATGCATCCCATGATTATGTCTACATTAAATTCGTGTGTGTTTACCATTCTACTATAAATACATTTTACAAATACCTCTATTTAGGTGTAGCCCAGATGTAAAAAAAAAAAAAAAAAGGCAAGAGGTTATAGATTGAATAACATTACAAATGGTTGCGGTAGCAAAAAATCATTTTCAAAATGCTACTTCTTATAAGACAGTGGAAATCTACTACTGATGCAGTGAAGAACCAGCAGCATTTCCATCGTATCAAATATTGCCTCAGAGGTAAAGCAAAACAGTCTAGCATGGAAAAATTAGCCCTCATTATCAGCCTATGGCAGAGCCCTAGGAAAGAGCAATTTTGACATCTGTTGAAACTGCTGCTGTTTACCTATGAAAGAAAAAACTTAGCAAGGCTTTGATGCTGGGGAGGCAACATTAGTCATTGAGGTGCATTTTAGAAACGCAGCTTTACCCTGACTGTTGATAGAGCACTGAACTAGAAAAGGCAATAGCAGGCAGCTGGAACTGAGAAGGAGTGTCCCTGTCTGACCAGGTGTCCTTGTATCGTAGTTGCCCTTACTCCTCGTCTTCCTTGGCCTCCGTGCAGGCAAAAAGAAAAGTGGCCGTGTGCCATACCAAGGTGGATTTAGCTCCACCTTAAAGAATTGAAGAGTTAAGGTGGTATCATTAGCTGCACACAGCATGATTTCTCTTTAATCCTTTCTAGAATGTACAAGTTTAAATGTCCATACATGATGTTATTAACTGGCTTTAGTAAGTACTTAAGATCCATCATTTTTTTTATAAACAACCTCTGGTCAACTTCTTTCTACTGAGAGGGGAGAGCTCAGTTTTCTGACCTGGCCATCAGGAAGTAACTCCCCACGCCTGATCAGGAAGTAACTCTCCACGCCTGGGAGGCTTTCTGTCGCGACGGAGGGAAGACAGGGACACTCAATATGAGTGATCAGCAAGCTTCGTTTATTGAATAGTACAGCCGTCTTTTATGCTTCGTTATAATTAGCTAATACATATTCTGCAATACATCTTTCTGATTGGCCTGTCCTCCAAACTTCAACCCCGCCCTTAGTTCCTTCTTTACAGTTACTTTCATCCTCTTTTCCCATGCCTGAGCAGCTGCAATCTCCCTGTTATCATACAACAATTACAGTCAAGGACAGGGTGTCCTTGCCAGCTCAGCAGTTACGGGGGCTGAATCCGATGTTTCTCAAGTTCTTGCTCAGCCAGCTGGATCATGTCTACGCGACCCTTCTCAGCTAGCCAGTCTCCCACAGCTTTCCTGAGGCATGAGGAGGGAAGGGGGGCAAGGAGCGGGTCCCAGTTCCCCCACCCAGCACACATTGCGATGACACAAACTTGCACAAAGGCACGCCAGAACCACTAACGGCATGCTGTTCGCATGGTCCTCGCAGCCGGGTAGCAAGGTGTGCCAAGTGAGGGCCGCAAGGCAACCCTCAAGGGGAGGAATGGTTGCCTGCCTGGAGAGTTTTCACTTTATTCACAGGAGGAGCTTTCCACATGCAAATGAAAACACTTGACATAATGACAAATCAGTATAACAACTCAATTACTTTGCAATATGATACCTGGTGGGAGGGGACTCGCTGCTTTTATAGCTTGTTCATGTGAGTCTGAGGACATAAATGACTGCTTCTTAGTAAAGGAAGTGCTAATTAATAATAATCACTAACAACAATTAATAGTTGTCATTAATAATGCACACTTTGTAGCCCAACAGATAGAAGAACCTAACTTATTAATTGCAAGTGTATATAACTGTATATAAGCTAAATACATATGCATGTAACCATATATGACTATGGTAGAAAAAAAGGTCAGCAGCCAAAGGAGCGTGAGGGAGAGTGATCTCCAGCACGGATAACCTGGCCCAGCAGAGCCTGGGAGAGCCCTGCCGCAGCTGCTGGTCTCCCAGGAAACACTAATCAGAGCCCCAGTTGCGGGAAGCACGTAATGCTCCACTGGTAGTGGACTGCCATCCTGGCATAGCCGTGGCCCTCGGCAGTGGAAGGTCGTGGTCTTCAGTCCTGCAGGGGTGCCTCCCACACGTCCCTCACTGCAGGCTGAGGAGACTAGGGTGGCAAATAGGTTCCAACGACAAGATTTCGTCTCATCTCTGGTTGAATTCATTGGAAAAGCTGTTAAGGGTGAAGTGCCCCCTCCCTGGGAGGCCAGTGGCTTGGGTAACCCTCAAGCTTGCCAAAGGTGGCCAGGCCCCACTCTGGGCGAGCTGGGGTGGGAGGGTGGCAGGCGCAGGTCCCCTGTTAGCACTGCCCACGGCTTCCTCATTTTCTAGAAGGGAACCCTCATGCGTGGACTCTACCGGGCCAAAGCGCAGGGCCTTTCCTTCATTGGGGTCCCAAAGAATCTTTCTTCTCCCCTGCCCCATGTTTGTCCACTGTAGACAACAGACTGGGGGAGCGGGACCAGAACCCCTTCCTTGGCAAGCTACACTTTAATAATAGATTTCCCTAATTAATACTGACAGATATGACACAAGATCAAGCCCCAAATCTATGAAGACTAATGATAGCTATTTTATTGACCTGTTTTCCAAAAGCAAATCACACTGTCTCCAACACATACAGGAGTGGGCAACCATGAATCCAATCTTTCTTCCAGTGGCAGTTCTAAGAACAAGAACTGCAAGATTTGGTTCATTAATAGTTTATTCTTAATCATATTGAATTAGGGGGTAAATTGCATTACCTTTAATGACACAGATTGAACACCCCACTCCCCTTCCTTTCTCCTACATACTATATGTCTGTATATAAATCTGCTAGACAACACTCCGGTATAAGACTCAGTCCTACTCCCAGCAAAGCTAATAGCACAATTTCATCCAGATTAGACTCTGGCCCTTGCAGGGAATCTTCACATCTGCTTTACACCACACACTACAAAGGTATATGTCTATATATACATGTACATATGTATATAGCTAAATACGTGTGACAGGTTCAAGAAGAACAAAATAGGTTATTGTTAGTAGACAACTGCAAAGCCAAAGGGCTCCTTTCTCCTTCTCCTTTCCTATTCCTACCCAGAAAGGTCCATAAAAATGTATTCGTTTTTATCTCATGCATTTACCATTTAGTGGGGAAATTTAATTGTCAGAAGTTTGGCATTTTCTTTCCTCTAAATTAAAAGAATGAAGGAGGTAAGGGCTAATTAATGTGCTCATTCCAGGGTGTGCAATCTATAAAAGTGTTGTGCATTTTTAAAAATCTAAATGGACTTTTTCATTGTGTTTCTGTGGGACTGCTACTTCACCCTCCCTTCTGGAGCTAGTCAACAGAAATGAGAAAACAACTTCTAATTCACACAGGAAAGGCCAGATCTGCCCTAAAAGACAGCACACTCAAGTTATTTATAAAATGAAATATTTCATATGTTGAAATTGAAATATTTCAATTTTAATTGAAACAAATAATGAATTTCTTCTATGTTAATGCATATTAATGGCAACTTTAGGAAGGAGTAGATGCATTCATGAATATGTCCATTCATACAACCAATTTCTGGACTGGTAAATATAGTTTCCCTAACTGCCATATTTTGTACAATACTCAGTTTTTGTTACTGTCATGCAACAGCCCTGCTAGCACTATGGCTTACAGAAGGTTTACAGAGTTTTGACTTTTCTTTCTACCTGCCATGAATCAAATTTAAACGTGTGCTAGTGTCATTCTGCTTTTTGTACTTCAAGTCTGGATTATTCTAATTGCTATTTATTGTTCTTAACTTACAATTTGTTACATAAGAAATTAAGAAAATACAACTTTTCTAACATTAACTTTTCACAAGCCATTCTGCGTGGTCTCTCTGTCAGTATTACACAATAGAATTACAAATGTTGAATGCTGCAGATACTGTTCCTGTTTAGAAATTTACTAGGTAATGTGGTTGACACAGATGTATTATTCATCAAAAGTGTAGTTACTCATTGCTTTCCAGCTTTATGCTAAGAACTGTATGACATTTTATGAAACTAACAAAATCACAGTCAATTAGATTAAAAACACAGTTGTTCTAATAAAATATATAACTAACTCCTTGTAATGCATTTGGACTGTTTCTTTTTCTTAGTCTGCATTGTGAACAATGCCAATTGATATATGAATGCTAAATAGAGGACTAAACTGAATAGCACTTATAATAGAAACTATTATCAAGCAGAAAAAAAGGGTAATAAAAACTGAGAGAACTGGAAACATTTCTTATGGATCTACACTGAGATGTATTAATAGATTTCACCAACACCTACAGAAATACATTACCCATTATTTTGTTTATCAACTTCAGCCTTATTTCTTCTAAATATTCAAGGAGAAATATTTCCCTAGGCTGAACTCAGTAATATGGAGTACACTTATTTATGTTTTATCAGTCCCAAGCTAGAGAGTTGGAATAGTTGCAAGATACAAGCTTGCTGACACAGTTTATTTTCTTAATTACCTAAGAAGCAGGTTTGTAACTTGAACTTCTCAGGAAACAATAAGCCTCCTCTACATGCTGAATTCAAGTTCCCATAACAAAATTTAAAAGTTTATCTGACTAAAATAATTTGTAAGTGAACTAATTTTTCTCTGATTCTTTTTGTATTTTGGTCATTGTAGACCTTGGCAATTATATTAGTTATAGTGTGGGAAAATATTATAATTGAGAGCTGGTAAGTTCTTTGCAGATTTCAAGTTTTTCTTTACACTGTGCTGACATTTAGTACAGCCCTGGTGAGGAAAACAATACTGCCATTCATAGCTCTAGACCTAGATTTCAATTGACTTAAGCAGGCACAATGAAACTTGGTCATTCACTGGTTACCCATATTGTGTTCTCAAATTTTCTCTCAGCGAAAGTATAATGACTCAGTATTGTATGGTTGCATAGACAAGGCTCAGAACAAGAGACACTAGTTTTGTCTGATGGTGTGAGAAAGTTGTGAAGGGATCTTTTCTTCCAGATGGTGTTAAATTCAGCTGCCTTTTTAACATTGGCCTTGCACAGCAATCTGCTGCTCCCTTGTCACAAAGAATAAGCCTGGGTTCCTACTAGTTAACATGCATACTCATGAAACCTGCAACTTCACTCCAACTGTTTTACAATGTAGTGGTATGCTAAATAAACTTGACCTGGTTTTTCGCAGTGCTAAAACTAGCCCTCGAAAGACTGCTCAACTGATATTTACAACTTTTCATTTAAAGCTGTATATTGTTTGATTTTTTTACAAGTTTTAAGGAAACAGCATTTTACAGGTAGACAATTTTATATAACATTATTTGCTATGTGAGGCAAGGATAAACTTGGAGGGCATGCTACTACATTTTAACATGCTCTCTTTTCCCAAGTCAGATTTGCAGGACAAAAGGAGGGAAAAATGGGACATTTTGCTTCTAAGCAATGAAGGAATCATAATATCAAATGTATTTTATTAATTTACAGTCATGTAACGTCAATAAGGTACAAATCAATTTAATATTACAATGGCTAACACGATTATAATATTGTTATTTTTCCTGGGTGCTTTTCTTAACAATTTTACATAAAAGACCAAGACGCAAGCAAAAGCTTAAGTAAATTGACTCCATTGAATGCCTAAGTAAACAATAGGTTTCCCCAGAAAACAGCTTATTGCCTTAATTGAAGCTCTTTGAGAAAGAAAACCACAGACTTTGTAATGTAAATGTTAATTGTAGTAGACAATGGCTCTAGGTAAATAGCACCCCTGGACATGCAGTAAATTACAGACGTACAGGCGCTCAAGAATGAAAGATTGGTCGCACAAACACTGCTTCAAATGTAAATAAACAAGGGGCTTCTCATCGGTCACTACAGTAGTAAAACTTTGGCACGGGTACAGCAGCTAAAGTGGGAATTTATGTAAATACAGTTTGGCTGGGGTACTAGCTGAATCTCAGTAAAAAAGCCACCGAGTAAGTCCTTTAGACTGATAAATCCTATAGAATATATTTGGAACTACAGGGAAGATGAGATGACTTTGGAGGCTAATTCTTTATTTTAAAACAACAATGCATGTGGTATTTCTAGGACCTGTTTGATGGTTCTCTGCTTCCTTCCTCTCAGAGTATGTGACGTAAAGGTCAATATTTCCATTATAAACCTCCAAATAATATTTTATATGAGCTGTCCTACTCTGAAGTAAAAAATGGAAAACAATACCAAAACCAAAAACCAACACCAAAACCTCAAACAAACAAACAGCCTGTACAAGTTTAGTCCTTTATGAAGAACGTTGAGAATTGTTCCCTTATCTCTGATCTTATTTTAATCTACCTTAGAGATGTTAAATTTCTAAGACAGTATTATACACTAGTGTGCCTCTGGAAAGATGTTTAGGTCAAGTCCAAAGGAAAATGTTACCCTTGAAAATTAATCCTGCTCAATTTCACTGTAAAAGGTGACTAAACTGCAAGGTCAACACATGATGTCTGCTATTTTTTTCCATCAGGGAAAAGAGGACCAGTCTCCATAGATGCACCTCCCGGGTTGCCTTGCCTCTCCTAAATCATCTGCGAGACTCAGGCCACGGAAGAAAAGTGAAACGTGCTCCCGAGGAGCTTGTACCGAGGTTGCAGAATTAACAGAAAGAATCGTAGAATCATAGAATTGTCTAGAGACAGTGCGCAGCCACAGAGCAGTTGGTGTTCTCACTTGGGAGCCTGCAGATGGTTGTGAGTGGGAAATGCCTGCACTTACGGAGGCGATGGAGATGAGTATGGTATGGTGCACTTGATGGGATTTTTTCATCCTCCAGCCCCCAGCATGGCTGTCTGTCACGGCCTGCCGGGGCATGGAATTGCCACTTACCCCGAGCGTGGGAATGGGAGCGCCCAGCCGTTCACATCTCCTGCACGCCATTTAACGGAATCAATTAGGCAAGACAGACCGTCAGCTTCCCCACCCCCTTTCCATTTCTGTCAGGTCTATATACGTCCTAATTATTTCAGTTTGGGATGCCAGAGCTGTTTCCTAGATAGATCTGATCATCCTTGAACAAAAAGAGAGGAGGCGCACACGTGGATTTTTGGAGTAAATGTCACTTTCATTTCCAATGCTAGGCGCAGAGTAAGACACACAACATTTTTAACACTGACAAGGGGGGGCGATCTCGTCTCCATCATGTCTTTCTGCTTCAATAGCCTCCTCAAGGAAACCTTTTTGGAACAGAGAAGCATCTGTACTCGCATTTTGAATAGAAGAATAAAAATCAGCCATCACTTTTTTCATCCTTGTGCAGCTCCACCGAGTTATCAGTAGATATAAATTGTTAAGCTTGCTTACACTTCAGTGTAAACTTTTTTGAAAGCCTGGTTTCATATTATTTAAAAAAAAAAACCTTAATGCTTTATCTTAGATGAATGCAGACTGATTTTTTTTTCCAGTTCAGTCCACACTGTATCATCACCACCAACAACAACCATCATCTTCATCCTAACCAACTACCAGCTTTATTTTTAAAGCCATTTCATTGCAATGAATCACTTTACAAAATGAAACTGCATTTCCAAATAACTTTCTAAAAAAAAATCATCTCAGCCTAGTTAAACATTGACTGGTCTGGGTTTTTCTTAACAGCAATAGTTGCATACACACTGTTTACCATCAGTACCATTTCCTCGTTGCAGCATTTAGCATCTGACAACTTCATATTTTGGACTAAGTATACCATTTAATTCCCCCCACTCCTACCTTTAGATGTAAAAATGTTAGATTCAGTAAGCATTCCTGACCTTTCTCGGTTTATTTTTTTTTTTACTGTCTCTTGCAGTAGTCTTTCATTTTCACATGGTGTACGATGATCTTGAAGGAGTTTTTACTTTCGGTTATCTAGCTTTATGAAGACCAAAACACTCATACAGCTAGATAACCAAAGATAACAACTCGCTTCCCTCAAAACTGCTTTTTATTTTTCCTTGCTAGAATCCAGATTTTTTTTTTTTCTGATAGACGTGTAGTTTCCTCCAAGAGTACTAGTGCTGCTTTAAAATAGCGATCCTTTTATGCAATTGTGACCTGATATGTGTGCGCGCAAAAGAGATCTGTTGCCTTCAAAGTTTATTCCGAACTTTTCCTTTCAGCCAGTAATTTCTGGCAGTGACAGCCAACAATTCATCTGTTAATATCAGAAAATAAACCAGCTATTAAGGAGCATCAAGCTGCGATAAGACTGAAAAGCATCCATCCCTTCATAAGCCTCTATTTGCATTGTAAATTACTTCAGTCTCAGAAAGACTCCTTAGACTCTATAAAGATGTAAAGCCATCGGCAATTTCCAGCGCAGTGTAAGGAGGAAAAAGAATCCCATTTCAGTAGAAAGTGACAAGATGATTCGAGGATCGAGCTCCTGATCCTTTTAGATTATGCATGGTATAGAGCTTTTTACCAAATGGTGGCAGCTTGATTGCAAATATCTTGCATGTATGTGTGTTTTAGGTGTGGTGTGGGTGTGGGGGTGTGTGTGAGAAGATCCTCGCTTTCTCAGGGCTCCTAGAGCTGGGAAGAAGATGCGGTCTTGCTGGTCTGAAAGAAGGAGAAAAGGGGCATCATCGGAGGGCTTTCAGTGCCAAAATGTGGACCGGCCCGGAAAGGTCAAAGGTCCTGGACCACGAGACACCGAGGTAATGATGATGTCATGAGAAATTTCAAGTACACACAGTTATTGATATGCATGAGTGATCAGCGATCTGCCCCTGCCAGCAGCAACAGCGGCAGTCTGGGACTAAGCCAAACATTGCCTCCTCTACCGCTCCCGACTGCAGGAAAAACCACTCGCCGCCTTTACCTTCCTTCTTGATAGCGTAGATCTCTCTAATGTGCAAAGACTGAAGAATTCTCTCTCTAAGGATAGATAAAAGCGTTTCAGATCTGTGGAACGTCTTTGCCTGCATTTCTCTTTTGGCACCACCTGCTTGTGCAGAGAGATGTGAGGCACTTTGCTATAGCTTAAAGTAGGGCCTTGCTTTCTGAGACTGGGGATCAGATCTGTGTTACGCAGTGAGTCGATGTGTAATTACACTGACAATTTGCCCTGCTGTGATGTGGTTTTAGTGGCTTCACAGCTCGGTCATGTTTTGTGTCTATAGTGATTTGCAGGTATTTACACCGGGATGACTGTGCAATGCATTTTCCTCTATATGTTTATTTGGAATGCTGCTAGCAGCAGGCTCCGGCTTGCCTCCAGTGTATTCTATAGCATCTATTCTCTCTCCCCATTCCCATTTCCCAGTGTGTGGGTGTGGTGTGTTAGAATGCAATACAGGTGAACATTGCAGAAAATCGTGAAATGCCTCAATAAAAATGCTGTATTATTGTTTATTTTTATTAACCTCGTACTTAGAGTGAAGAAATGCATGCTTACGTTACTCAATAAATCAATGAAGGCACGTCTTTCTAAACTGTTAGAATGCATTATGTACAGTTTTAGGATTTAAGTCTCTCAATTCACCCCTCCCCCACATTATACTTTGAATTATTTAACATTATAATTTGTATAGAATTTTTCTAAGTCTAACATGCAAACAATAAAGGTCTCTCGACTATACGTGATACAATGAAACTCCGGATTGAGATCTACAATATTTACTGTTGAAATTAATAAATGTACTTCAACAGCTCATACATACTGTAGTTTGTATAAGATGCATATTGAAAAATTCAGCACAGATAGAATATGGACTGCTCTGTGCTTCCAAAGGAATTATTTCTTAAAATTCATGCCAGTACTATTCTTTTAAGGTGTAAAATAAAACATAATACATCATGCTTTGTGTTCCTATACAGTTATAGAGAATACATCTCACTGCATTTAAATAGATTTCTGTGTAAATTGAGATGTTTGCATTGCTACTATTTTTAAGGGGGAATATTAAAATGCATGGAGTTACACTGAAATTCTTGTTATTCTATACTGACTGTATAGCCTGCTCACATAATAAAGCATATGTGTGCTTGTATGTACACAGGGGAACCATGTATACATGTGTAGGACTAAGCACATGTGTGTATACATATTTGCATTTAAATATATATAAAATATGTGGTTACACTGTAAAATTGCAACTATGTAAACCAGTCCATTTTTTATCATAGATTAATATTACAAAAGCATGAAAATGGGAAAGCAATATAATTTATCAGACAAGGCCCAAAATTAATACTGCCACCAAGAAGTAACACATAAACATTAATAATGCGCCAAATCCTTAATTCAGTGGTGATCTTATTAATGAGACCATTCATTTGTGCTTTCAGATTATCAGCCTCTGAAACTGAGCATACTTTTTTTTAAATGCATCTTAGATACTCTGGTATAAGGAAACACTATAATTTGCCACCAGTGCTTGGTATATATGAGACATATGAGCTAATTGTGCCAGTGCTCTTTTCAGATTATAGTCTGGCATAAAATAGTTAAAATTCTTATAACACTGTACTATTTGTTACTGTGCTTCTTCATTACTTCTCAGGCTGTTCAAGCACAAGGATGACAATTAGACATCTGATATATCTAAAGGCACATGATCATTTTGATATTATGTAAAATTCTAATGAGCTTCTCTGAACTGGTAATTAGAAAGATGTTTTTTCTTGCAATAGCTAGATGCAGCAGTATTAGTAGTTAGGCATGCGTTACATCCAATAGGATTGCAAATTTATGCATTACATTGTCAGAGGCATGAAAATTCAGGTATTCCTTTTGTATGTGTGTGTATGTCTATGCTTATATAGATATTTCTGTATATAATACATATTAACACAGACATATGTACACATTAATGTGTACATTAAAGCATGTTGCCATGTTACAGGATTTGCAGTTAAATGAAAGACATTTTACTGTAAATTAGTATGTTTCAAAGATGCAAAATATGCCTTTAAAACATCAAGCTCTGTTCTCAAGACCACCTTACTCACACACTGACTTAAGAAGTAACTGCAATACACCTGTCACATTTTATTGATTAATCATTGGAGCCTCAGAAAGTCAAGAGAGCCAACATGACAATTATAACCTAGCTGTCCATTAGCCATATTGCCAATTATATTTTCTAACTTCCAGTCATCTAGTAGGGCCTTGAAATCGAGGGGTGCCCAGTAAGACTGCACAAAAATATTTGCTTATTGTGAATACAAAAAAAAAAAAAATCTATACAGCAGTTGTTATTTTTTTCCAAAATCGTTTTAGAATGATCTGTGTATTGGAAGATACAGGATCCAAACTTTTTTTTTCCTCCTGCCTCCCTAATAAATTCCCATTAATGGCCTTTAAATTGGTATGTGATTGCCATGTTTGTTTTCTAATCTTTTTATAGGTCTCCAGATGGCTGGGATGTAAAGAAGAAACATCCTCCATGTTTTTTTAAGAATAAACAGTAAAAGTAAATAGAGACTTTAAAGAATACTTATGATTCTCTAATTATTACAGAGACTTGTTCCAATGCCAGTATCCCCATCTTCTGTATGGAATACACATAAGAATCCTATTTAAACTGCTATGAAGTACATAACTATACAACATTATATGGCTCCTCTTTTCATGCTAAATTAGAATAGAATTCACATAAATGTAAAACATGGCACACCAATACAATCCAGGCAAGTATTTCCTGCGTAATATGCCTTTCCTTTCAGCCAGGTAAGTCGCCCGACTGGCTTGCCTTCTAATAAGTGTCTTATCATTTCTTTTGTGATCAAAATTTAATTTTACAGGCAACTGCAGATTATATTTCTGTTATGTTGAACATATGGTATGCAAAAGGATATCTAATCCAAATTACAAAATAAAAAAGGCAGACTTTTGAGAATTCAAAATCTTGGGGAAAAAAAGAAAACCACACTCACTAATTTCACATGGATATACTGCATGCTGTTAAAGAACACGTTCTATTGTCTGACTTTTATTATTAAACAGAAAAATAAAAATACCATTTCTTGTCGTGATTATAATTTTCTGTGGTCTTCCTGCATTGATTAAATCTGAAAAATAGCCACAAAAAAAAGGCAAAGGGTCATAATTTAAACAATTTCACTGTTCTTCTCCGTGAAATGTATGTAAATAGATAAATGCATGTATGTTCAGGAGGTGCTGTGTATATCAACATTTGGAGATTATTGAATAAATTACTAAAATGCTTGACTATTAAACAGGGAAATAACTAGCCACATTTCCTGCAGATGATCTAATATGACATAAAACAGATACGAGTAATGTACTCGGGTACCTGCAGGGTTAAATGTAGTAATTAATATTTACAGGACAATTATGAACAATAAAATTCCATAATTATTTGTGGAGACCTATGATAAACAACAAAAAAAAAAGGTTTAAGAATATTTGGGGCTGCTGAATAGAGATGGTGAAAGTTACACAGGCATATATAATATATAAAGGATGGAGGCTCCATCTACCCTTCAGTTCAAAACAAGCAAAACACATTAAGCCAGTATTTTCCCTATAGAATCTCCGTGTCTTTCAGATCAACTATGTCCTGAAATCAGGATCATTAGAAAGGCATGGTCTATATTTACAAAACTGTTACTATATCAAGAGTTGTATGTGTAAATAAATATAACAATCTAATCACTGTCATTGCATTATATCGATTACATCAGCCTTAGTTTAAAAGCATAATATTTCTTACAAAGTAACTGTGTTCTTCTATTTTACGGTAAGTTATTTCCCCCATTTCATGAATCCTGGGCTAGAGTTGTTCTTGGAGAAGTATACTACTTGGTGGATGCATGAGAGGGAGGACTAAAATAGAAACACCATTGTGCAAGTCCCTTGCTACCGGCGCCCCGGAGGGCCCGCGCCAGGGCTGGAGGTAGCCTGCGCCCCGGCGTCGGGTGGCCCGGCCTGGCACGCCGCCGGGGCAGTCCCGCGTCCCAGGCCCGACCCCGTGGAAGACGGGTCCCTGTGCCGTGCTGCGGCAGCCATTCTCGGACTCCCGGGGCAGCGGCACCTAGAGCCGCGGCACGGCGCAGACCGCCTCCCCCTCCTCTTCCCCCACCTCAAAAAGGTGTGCGTTTTAGTCGGGCTGAGCCAGGCACATCGCAGCTGCCCTTGCCGCCCCGACCAAGATGGGAATAATTACATCCTCATGAAACATTTATTAAATCACCTCCACTCAAAGGGATACATATTTTGATCAGGCTGCATTTTGGACAACCCAGTAAGTGATGGCTACTTGCTTGAAGTGACCCACTAAGCACAGAGGCAGACGGATTTAACTACAGTGAATAATCTCTGCGTTGGCAATCTCAAAAATATGAGTTCGACTTTTTAATTATTTTTTTTTTTACAAAACAGCTCGAAAATGTAGAGTCGACAGGAGTTAGTTCCCATATGCCAATTTAAAACCCGGTGAATGATTGTTCCTATGTATATACACCTTCGAAAGGTACCCAGGTACTGCTAAAAAGCTTGCTATCTGCATACTTAAACGTTATAGTTGGAAATCTACTTGACAAATAAGAGTTCCCACACCTAACCACGCACAAGACCAACAAGTTTAGGATAAGACATACAAAATCAACTAACCAATATAAGCCGTCGTGTTAACTCATAAAACTCTGCCTTGTTAATCAAATGGAAGTTCCTGGAACCCTACCAAGACGAACTGTTCTGCCTGACTCTGGGCGAGGCAGCTCCTACCGCTGAACCTGACACAAAGCTGCTAACCGAGCTCAGGTTCACATATACCCACTCCCTCAATCGGAAAACGCGAACGTGCAATGAAGTTCAGCTCTCTCCCTTTTATAACGAATTCAGGTTCTGTACATCCCCCTCTCGATACTTACATTTGTTCTTTTTAAAATAAAGAATTGACCCCAGATCTAAATGGTTAGGTGAATCTCCAGTAGAAAACAAAGATTCCCACCACGGTCAAAACCCCTTTAAAACACAGAAAGCAGGTTCTTTCATATCTCCAGAAATTCAGATCTTTCCCCTCGTCATTTCTATTTAAAAGTGCCGCTTAGTTCCATGGTGTAGTTCTTGCACGTTTGGTTCTAAAATAGTTAGAAAGCTTCCATTAAAAAAAAAAAAAAAAAGGTGTGGGGGGCAAAAGTGTGTGGGGTTTGTTTTTTTTCCTTTTTCCATATTGCTTTCTAAGCCCCAGAGTAGAAAGTGAAGTGTTTTGAGGCTCTGCAAGTTTTTTTGGGGGGGGGTTGGCCAAGGTCTAGTCCAGCCCTCTCCGCTGAGGAGGACGTGCTCTGAAATTCAATCAAATTTCCTAATGCTTTTGTTGCTGATGAACTGAAGGCCTTTTGTTCATCCATTGCCACGGTCTTTTTCCGTTCCTACTATATGTTATGCGTTGCCGGAGATAATTATGCTTCTAAGCATAAGTTTTGTGGTTTCCTTCTTTTCCTTCTCATTCAACGCTTCAGGTTCAAAACCAGTGGCACAGAAACAACATTTCGCCCATGAAAACTCCATCACGTTTTAGGGCGCAGGAGCCGGGCAAAGAGCTGCATAGTGCGTTGGAAGAAGTTTGGGGGTGTGTCTGACCACGGGAGGTGTGTGGGGAAGGAGGGAGGGAGGTGGCGCACGGCAAGGTAGGGAGACAGGACGACTCTCTGGTATGTACCCGGGAGGACGCAGCGATGGGGTTGTGCTCGTCGTTTGAGGTGGGCAGGAGGTGGGCTGGCGGGGGTGGTTGCAGGGCAGCAGTCCGACCACCCCGTCCTGGCCGCGGTCCTTCACAGCCCCAGTCGCAGCCCAGCCCCCACGTATACTCCTGCCAACACAGCCCCTGGGGACAAGGCAGACCAACAGAACTCTATAAGAATAAAAATGCAATCTCAGACTAAACTAACGAAATTCAGGATAAACCCTGGTTACACAAAATTGCTGCAGGGATTTATAAAAGTCTGGATCAGTCTCTCAATCAGAAGTACACTCGTGTTTCCATTCCCTGGCTTGGCCGTTTAAGTTTAGTCAAGATGTTTGAACAGAGAAGCAGCACGTGAGTGTGTGTGGGTGTGAGCGTGCATGTGTGTAGCCGTGAGCTTGCAGTTAGTTTGCTCTAAGAGTGACCGTGCCAAGTTCTAGAGAGATGCTCTGGAACATAACAAAACAGACAAACAAACATGGGAAAAATAAAAAACTTAGATCCCAATAAAAAAAATACCATTCATTTTCAAAACATTGATTGCATTTAATTCTACAGCCTCACCAGTAGAAATTCCCCTAGCGCTAAAAGTTCTCCATCATTATAAACCGAGATGTTTCTAAAGGGAGAAAGGGTACAGGGAAAGATAGAGAGACGACAGCTTTAGAAAATTGCTCACATCTACCCTTTTCTACCTTGGTATCAACAACAAAGCCAACTTTCTGCAGTCAGATATCCGAGAGCCCTTTAATACTGCTTCTCCTTCCAAATGGGAGAAATCAGTGCAAAGACACGAGAGTGGTTTTGACTTGCAAATCAGATCGGCTGGAGGAGCGAACGGCTTGCTTACAGCCTAGCGACTTTTCTATTTTCTGCTTCTTCTTCCTTAAACCGGCACTGATAGCAGCGAATCCCTTGCACCAAACCGCTAACACTGTATCGATACAGTCATTCGAAATTATGATTTATCTGAACTGCGTGTTCCCAATATTTTTTGTGACTTGATCTGTGTTTTCTGTTTCCCGCTCATCATCTGATGAAGAGGAGCAGCGGCGTTCCTGGGGACGGTGATAGCGCACCGCGAGGGTGGGCTTTGTTTTGCCGCCGTGCGCAGAGAGAGGGCGGGCGAGCCGGGTTAATGTTTTTGTTAATGTTTATTTTATTGGGCAGGGGCTCTGATCAGTGTGGCAAAAAGCGGCGAGCGGAGCCAAGCAGCGAACGCAGCTGCGGACGATGCCTACCGGCGGTCCGGCCACCTCCCCACTGCGGCCGCCGTCCTGGCTTGGCCTAGCTTGGCGCGGAGCGGCTCCGGCTCTGCGCTCCCGCCGCGTCCCCCATCCTCGCTTCACGTTCAAGGTTTAACAGCGAGGTCATGTTCATTGACGTCAGCTTGAGGTTTACTGTACGTCCGGCTACATTTACATACATCAAGGAAATTAGGGCGTTAAAAAAATTATGGAAATCCTACTGCTTGGAGAAGAGAGTGAAGATTCCTGGAGTGATTGCCCTTATTAATGAAGATTGCAATTCATGGAAGAAACAAATCTGTTCTCCCTTCCCGCCCCCCGCCAAATATCATAAACAACAACAAAAAACAAACCCGAAATAACAAATGTCAGTTAGGCACGGGAAGGCTGGGATGCGCCGGCTTTGCGTCGGCCGGGGCCGGTTGGAACGCGGCACGGAAAAGAGATCGGCCCAGAGCAGGCTGCTCCAGACGGCTCCCTATGAATAATCAGGGCTTCACCGCTGCGCCCTTCTCCTTTCCTCCTCCTCCTCCTGCTGTTGGTTCCACCGTGTATTATTTTTAATACTGATGCATATGTAAAGCTATATTTGCATTTTTAAAATTAACCGTAAGTTAGAAGCTATCGCTTTTTTCTCTGATCTTTCCTTCCTTTCTTTACCCCCACTCTTCCCTCCCCCCCTCCCCTTTGGGCATGACTCTGCTGTGTATGTGCCTTTATATGCAGTTTCCTCCCCGCTTCTGTTTGTATAAGGTTACAAAATATGCACAAAGCTAATAAAACAAATAAAGGTGCACAACATGCTTATTGAGTCTTAAGAGGAGAGACAAATATCATTGCCAAGTTCAGCTACAACGCCAATAGGTCGAACCTGGAAATTTGATCGCCTAATTAACTTCATATTAGGAAAATATACTGGTTTAAGGTATAAGGCAATATAGATAATGCGTGTAATGGGGACTGATTAAAAGGATTTATAATATTTCATTGCAGAATTACGACCTATAAACGTACTTATATCTCTGTTGATTTCAGGAATGTTTTATTTCAGAATATTATCTCAAAATGTGTAGACGCAGGTATGGAGTGTTTTCTCTAAGGAAGACATTTTGTACGTTCTGTCTTAACTGCTACATTATTTAATGTATTAAAATTCATGTTAATATGTGTAGCTTTAAAGCAACTACCTAAGTCTTTACCGAAAAGGCATTTTAAAGGCTATTTTAAAATATTACCGTTATACATTTTCTTTATCTGAAAATCCACAGGCCTTGAATTATATTTAAAACCAATATTAGCTCATTTCTATTTACCTTAATGGGGAAAATCTTATTTTAAAAGAGTAGTTTAAATCTGATTAAAACCAGAAGATTATTCTTTTTTATTTATTCCAGAAATATTATATTTTTAAACGAGTAATGTTTTCCATAAGAACAATACCCACCCATACACACAATTTTTCTTTAAAAAAAAAGTCTAAATACATGCATAAATAATTAGTTACACCAAGAATGACTTACCTGCATAAACGTATAAGGTAAAAATTACCTCCCCTCCAAGACTGCCATGCATATATTATTTTTTTTTAATAAAGATCAGAATGTCATACTCGATTTGCATTACTCTACCTATTTCACAACACGTATCTTTTCTTTGGATTTCTTATATTTCCAGCGCTATCTCTAGCTCCAGTTGTACAAGCCCTACACTAAAGTGCTCATATATGTCACCCAAGAAAAAGTGGTCAGATGGCTACCCGTAAAACGTTAAAAAATTCCGGAAACAGATACTATCATCCATTAGGTTAGTTCTTACCTTACCATATAGACGAATAATTCATATAGGAAAGTACTTTTTTTACACATATGAATAGCGGTAGGACTACACATCTGTGTGCAGGTGCCCATTTACGAGTGATGTTGGGGACTCAGCCCACGAAAGGAAACCTATTATTTCCACTGCTTTTAATTAGCACACATGAATCGCGCTCCTCTATAGATCTGTAGTAACATATGCAGACAGACTCACATAGGTGAGTGCCTAGTCCAAGTTCGGGTATGTGTGCAGGTAGCAGACGGCACAGAGGGAGAGCGGTGTGTGTGTGTAGGTGTTGGTGAGCGGGGGTATATGAACATGTTACATAATGTCCCTCTGCCCGCGGCACAAGTGTGCGACGGTGCGGCTGTCTCCCGCGGCAGCGCGGCCCTGGCCGTCTCCCTGCTCCCGGCTCCCTCGGTGGCGCAGGGCAATGATTCTACGCCCCGCCACTCCCCGTGCTGCCGCTGCTGCTTACCCCCGCCGCCGCCTCGCTGCGCGCCGCCGTTGCCCCCGACGGCACCGCACCCGGCGGGACAGCACTCGGCGGGGCGGGACGGAAGGCGCCGCCGCCGGTGCTCTGCCCCATCTGGGCTGCCGCGGGAGCAGTGCCTGAGCCCCCCCAAAGCTCCCCTCCGCCTCTACCTCCATCGCCGCAGCCACACACCTGCCCCCCCGCCCCGTATTACCATACGGAGGCTGGATCCCCACGAATCACAGAGGCAGCGGGCGACATTTGAATAAGCCCCACAGCCAGCAGCAACGCCAGCTCCTGCAGAAGCAGCGCTCTGCGCGGGCCGCTTCCCCAGCCCGTCCGCCCCTCCCCCGCTTCCCCGCCCCTGCGTGTGCCACAGGCATCGTGGAGACAGCTGTCTTGCCTCAGTCACTTGCCACTTTAACGCTAATTTGACCGGTAGAATATGAACAATAAATACCTCCCCCCCTAACTCGTTACCTAATACTCAGCCTTTTAAAGCTAAAAATAAAGGCACGTACAACTCACATATGATTCCAATATGCCACTGAAGTGACGATTTCACGAATTTCAGACAGAAAAAAAAAAAGTACCATTAATAATACTCAAATTTGGGGTAATCGTTACAGCTGAGAGAGGGCGCTGGGTTGAAAATAAATACATTCCCTCCCTCGTCTTGTTTGTAACGCTTTTAATGGCTAGAATCATCTAATATTCATCATTTTACACGTAGATTTTCCTCTAGATTTCCCGTAGATTTACAGCCCTCTCTTATCTGTCTTTTAATCAAGCCGTACATAATCAGATCTGTGCCGATATGCTCTACGCATGAACATACATGTTTTGGCATTATTTACAAATTGGTTTAGAAGAAGGGAGATACAGGTACAGAAAAGTGTCTTTTTTTTTTTTTTTTCCCCGCAAGATTTAAACCCTTGAACGAAAAAACGTAAAATGACAACCATGTAATTTTAGGTAGAATAACCGAAACTTGAAATGAGAAATAAATTGATTTTTTTTTTTAAGTAAGGAAAAGGCTGAATTTAGTGGGTTTTGCCTTCACAAAAAAAAAAAATAATCATAATTTGGATGTCCTTACACGTCCAGTGCGAATACATCTCATAATACACATCCTTTGGAAAAAAAATACAAAGCCATACCAATCTCTCTCTGATCAGAGGTAGAAAGCTAGAAACCAAGAGGAGCGTCAGGGGAAGAGTGAGCGAGAATTTTAATATTCAGGAGTTCATGTATATTTAAAATATTTGCTAAATTGTTAGATTTCCGGGGAGAAGAGCAAAGGAGTGACATACAGTAAACTCTATTAGATACATTTTAGTGAGCATTCAAAACGTTAACTTCAGCATCAATCTAGGATAAGTAGCCAATGCAGTTGAGTTTCCATACACGAGGTGTTTATGGCTTTTAGCACTAACAGAATTAGTCAAATTTTCCTGATGGTTTTTGTTCTTCTGTTTTCTTAATCAGTTTATAACTTGGCATAAAATAAGCAATGAATAAATTAAGGTTTGAAATGAACCGTTATTTCGCTGGTTTCATAATATTTGGCTCACAGAGAGGACTAAACCTGTTTTTGCTTCGGTTTGGATTATTTTTCCCTTTACATCAGCTTGGACTGCCGGAGACCACTTCTGATCTCCTGACACAGAACAAGTGGAAAAGATTGGCAGGGCGTGGGTGTCCCTCAGCTCCATGACTCCTCGAAAGGGTGTTTCCTACCCAAAGTTCCCCCTTGGCTCCGCTCTGTGGCCGGTTCCGTGGAAGCTTTGCGCGGCGGTGAGATCAGGAGGGGGAGCCAGGCGGAGGTGTCTTAGAAGGCGCAGCTTTCCAGCGCCCACGGAGGCCGCGTCCAGCAGAGAGACAGCGACACCTACCGGTGTTCCGTACGACCCCGGCGAGCGCGGGCGATCGGCGGGGCTAGGGCGCGAGGAAGGGCCACACCGCACCACGCTCCCTTGCCCAACCTAGCGCAGCCTGGGGAGAAGACATCATGGCAACGCTCTCCTCTGCGTGACCCGCTCTAGAGCAAAAATTCAGCCCTACTAGAGCGATCGTTTTAGTGGGCAGAAATCAGCAAAATTCCACGAAAAAACAAGTGTGTTTTTGCAACGCGCATTTTGAAACAAGTGGGGATGCTGTCCTTGTCGCCTCCTTGGGACCGCAGCCCCCAGCTACAGCGGCTGAATCTCGATATCCCCCCCCCCGCATACACATGCTCCCTCCTCCAGATCTGGGATGTAACCCACAAAATTAGAGACCTGATCGGGATAATGATAAACGCCTCACTGCGATCAAAGTCTTCCCAGAGAAGCTCGTGAAGAACACGCTGAGCGCAGAGAGCAAAGGGCAGCAGCTGTGTGTTCTCCGTCGCTACTGTCTCACCCCAGCCTCTCTCACCTTATTTGTATTGTTATATACACCGGGAAAGGCAATATTCCACAAACACATTTCAGCAGGAATAATTGCCGCCTCCTCCGCGCTTTGCATTTTATTTGCCAGGATCAAAAAAAGGGGTCACTTTGTGTATTCCTGTTTGAAGAAAAGCATGGCTTACAAACCGTGGGAAGGGGGACGACAATAATATTCTAAGCAAGAGTATAATTTATAATTTTAGTGTTCGCCCCCACGGAATGGCCCTATTCTTTATTTAATTTTTGTATCGAGGCTGTGCGAAAAGAACTTTTTCTTGAAAATACTTTCTAGCTGATCGTATTACTCTTTACCTTAACCTTATTCTCTTTCCTCTTTTTAATAATTAAAAAAGTCATTAAAATGAAAAGGCCGGATTTATGTTACGAGTTTTTACAAGTACAAATGGCAGTGAAGGAGCACTAATGGTTTTAGGAGGAAGACACACATCCAAGAAGTTTGAGGCTGTATTTGATTTGATTAACCGCCACTTTCTGTTGTTATTTTAGTAGTTCATTAGCCGGGTGTGCTTTGATAATTGATTTCCGAGATCTCATTCTAGGAATTTTGGTTGTTTCGTATCTCAATAGGCTTTTCTCAACGGGCTATAGTTGGAGAAGATAATAACTTTTCTGTTTCGAAGGACGTTTTTTGTGCACCTGCAGGAGTTTTTTTATTCTTGCCCAAAAACATAACAACGCGCAGTTCTTTTACAGTGAGGAAAGGGTGTGGCACAACTTGCGGCAACTACCTTTCAAAGGTTTTAACTTTCGTACCGTGAACACAAATGCAGAGACTCAAAGTAGCTCTTCGAGTGCGTTTTCTAAATGTGCATTAAGGCAAATGAGCAAAACGTCGCTAAGTCTCCCTGGTCATAAAACTTGAGAATGAGTTCGTCGCTAGTAGCATCACAAGACCGAGGATTCATTCTTAGGAAATGCAGGTCTACTAAAAGGAACCAATATATCATCTGAATAACGATCTCGTTTAGAGTGATGGAAAAATATAAATTAAAATCAACAAAAAATCAGCTTGCATCCTCAAGTAGTAAAGAGATATCTAAATATTGGTTGATCACACCTAGTCCAAAATCAAGAATAAGACACAGCGCTAACATTTTCCTAGCTCTTTTTCTCCAAAGGGTACTGTTCTCTTCTTTTAGTAACTCCAGGAACTGCTGGTGATCATTTTTACGCTAAAATAATAGTAATGGGTGTCTCTCATTTTGCCCTAGACACGCCGACCTCCTCCCATCCCATCCTGCCTCATGCCCCAAACCCAGAGAACAGCGGACCGGACTGGCAGTCGCACACCTTCGTGCGGTGCCGGCAGGACGCACGAGCGGATAGACGGGGCGCCGGCCTTGCGGCTAACCGACGCCGGCTGCTCGGACACGTTCCCACGCTCTAGGAGAACCCCCTGAAAGAGAATTGCAGCACCTTGCCATTTTGCTGAGAGCTGTGCGCAAATTTGCCCTATTTGGCAAAAAGTGTCAGACATCTCCTAACATATTTCTCTTTCGTGTCTGATAACACAAAAACTATTTATTTAACAAAACACCACAGGGTATTAGTCCAAACGCACAAAATCATTATAGCCCCTTGCCCTACAAGTGTGTGCGTGCCTCTCTCCCCTCCCTCCCCCTTCTTTCACAGCTTTTCAGTAGCAATGAATGAATCAAGAACTAGAGCAGCATAATGAATCAGGACACGTAAACCTATCATCTTCAATCGTCGAGACTGAGACGGCAGCCTATAGCAGTAGGCATATTGCAGAAAACCTGGGAATGGCTGGCAAAGGAGTGCGGTTTGCAGCCGACTAACAGACTCAGAGTGGGATAAAAGGAAGGTCACCTACCTTTCCAGGGCGCCTCCCCTCACATCCCCAAAATTAAACTCAGTGAGAGTAGAAAGAAACGTATCTATGGGCTTTAAAACCTGCATATTCATTATAAAAGACTTTCTGAAACTAGCCTACTCTGCCAACCTAAGCAGAACTTTTATTTCCTTCCATCTGTCTCCCTCACATAGGCAGTACTATTTTCCCGATAGCATTTCCCTTTTATTCAACTAATGGGAAAAACAATTGTCAGACTTGCATCCAGAGCAATCAAAAAAACCCCAACCCAGTCCTTCCCACCTCACCCGAACCATCAGCAAGCACTTCTTTATTTTGATTATTTGTTAAAAGGCAGCCAGCTGGGAACTTGACAATGTGCTCGCACCCGATCTCTCTCTCTCACACACACACACAAATGTGATGTGATACGAGCGTGTGTGTGTACGTATTGCCGTATGTGTACCAGCTCTGCCCGAAACGGTGTGAATACCAATTTCCCTACAGGTGTTACCGCTTCCAGCTCAATGCAGCCCCCGACAGATGCGTGTGCGTTTAACAAAAACAAAGTAACTCGCTATCAGGTGATCAGGCTTGTAATCCAATAGTCTTTGTTCGGTTAAATAAGATTTATCATTGAGAGTAAAAAGTTACAGAAAGGGGAGTAACCGTCTGGGGTTGCTGCGTCCGTTGCAACCCATTCAGCCCAGCGTAAACTTTCAGAAGACTGAAGTGCCGTAGAAAGTCAACGAGGGATCCGAGGAATCGCAGGGTGACAAGGTGTAAGGAGGCCGGCGGGTGTTAGGGGAGAGCTGTCCCTGCTGATGTCCTGCCTCTTCCCCTCGAGCCCCCGGGAGGCAGCGGGAAGGGTCGCCCTCCCCGGACACCCTCCTCCTGCCCCGTGGGTGACACAGCGTGGCCTCCTCCGGAGCCCAGCGGGGCATCGCCTGGCCTTACCAAGCCCCCGGCAAAGCCCGAGCTCCCGAGAGAATGTGTGTGTGTGTGGAGGAGCGGCGAGGCTTCCGAGGCGCAGGGTGGAAGGGTTGCTCCGCGCCCCGGTACTTACCTCCGCGATGCCTGACACCGATCCGCTCCCGTCCGCAACTCCTCAGTAAGACATGTACGTCACACACATCCTCGCAGAGATTAGTTCTGACTTTTCGAGTCCAACCCTGCTCATTCAACGGTAGGCAGGAAAGGAAAACATAAGGGGCGATGGAAGCGAGGGGTGGCCACGGGTGCTGCCTCACACTGACCTGCAACGTGGCTCCCCCCTCCCCTTCGCCCTGGCATTTCCCACCCGCTCCCGCCCCAAATCAGAAAGCCGCAGGAGGGAGGGAGGACACACGGATCCGCGCTGGCCGCTGGGGCTCCGGCGGAGGCGCTCCTTCCGCACCCGCGCACCGGACTCTACACCTCGGTCCTGCCGCGACGCCTCGGGGTCTCTGCCTGTGGGGCGCAGCGTTTGGAGAGAAAAGGGGGAGGAAGGGGCTGAAGGATTGCCCGAGGCATGTCCGCCCGCCTGCCCGGATGGAGGTCACATGCTACACGTGGGGTGCGCAGAGCCCCGTGGTGCGAGGCTACTGCCCGGGATACAAATGGGCTGCCGGCTCCGGCGGGCATCGCCTCCCCTCCTTCCTCTTGTTATTTTAAATATTATTATTCCTAATGATAGTAATAATTAATTTTAAAGATCTTTGCACATGCAAAAAGATCTTTGCAACATGTCAGTTGACAGCTGGGGCTGGAGAGCAAGAATAGCTGTTTTAAACGATAGATTAGGAACACTAGGAAGTATCTCCGCAGGGAATGGAGGCTTTTTGCTTCGTCAAAGATGAGGTCTGCTGTCTGCTTAATAGTACAGTAACATCTTCAGTTCCCGACTAAATACAATAACGCAGGCTCTCGGGATTAATTTATACAGGAGGCTTTATGAATTGTGGTCCCTTCCTCGTTCTTTCGCAGACATACTCGCAGCACACCTATATCTGTGAGAGGCTGGAGTTGGCAGGATGCTGACGGTGGACCCAGTCGAAAGTTTCAATATTGCAGACACAGTAACTGTCCTTCTGATTTTCTTTGTTAAAATTTTATTAGGCGAATTGCAAATTTTTCCAAAAGATTCATTGACACACGAAAATGTTTGCATTTATATCCGCCAGAGATGATGCAGAATAAAAATGCCCGAGTAGACCTCGTCTGAAATCAAATCCCCGCATTTGTAATTGTTACATACACAACAAATTGTTAACAATTTGCACACCAGAGATGGCGTAATTCTAAGCCTCCTTTCCTTTGTAAGGCAAATGACGGCAAAATATGATTTGCTATATAATTAATTGGAGCAAAGAACAGTACATCAGCAAGACTGGTTTCTACAGGGTTATGCAAGTTTCGTTTTTATACAGAGTGAAAAATAACAATTATGGCGAATTTCACAACGTGTTTTAGGATGCTTTTACCTAATACATACTATATCCTAACAAACAAAATATTTTAATGAGAGATCATATTAATGGTGTTGAAGTAAAAGTAATAAATAAGAATTAAATTATATTTCAAAAATAGGTTGCACTGCAATAAAAATGCTCCCCAATATATGTTGTAAAAATCCTATATTTTGTTCAGAAGAATAAAATTATCTTTGATTTTGTATCGATTTTGGTGTTATATAAAATGATTAATCTAATAAATAGAAAAAGCTGAGTCAGACTAAGTAGAAAGTTACTATTATTTAAATTATCAAAATAAAATCAATCAAATAATATTTTCCATTCTAATGAGCATGGAAATGTTTCTCTTCTAATTTACTTATTTTCAGAACAGACATTAAAACATGTTAGAACTGATTGCCTTTCAAATCAGAAAAGCTAATATAAGAACAATTGTTTGTGTATTTTTTCTATAACGTGCCATTACCTGAAGCACATAAATACAAACATGCAAGCTCTGGAATTTGCATTTTTTTTTTGACACTGTCTATAAACATTGCTATGTGATTACATGTACTCTCTTTCTCGTATGGACGTTATCTGGTGTCTACATCTTTCGGAATGTATTCACACTCAGGTTTAATATTATTTAAAGCAGTTACTAGAAATATAATAATGTCAATATGCATATAGGTATACACGAAAATTGCTTTTGACCTTCAGAAATCAGCTAAGCCCTCTGGGCAAGTCAGTTCCAGTGATGTTAGGCATGAGTTGCTGTTGAACTCTAATAATTCAAGAGGAGAAAAAAGTGAATTATGAAGTATGGAATAATCATCAAATTGGTTCTAAAGCCATTAAAATCAGTGGAATTTATTTCAAAGGGGCAGAATTTGGCCCAGTTGATCAGGTTATAAAGGTGTGTAGCTATTGGTATAAAAATGTAGTTCTTAAGCCCATCTCTTGTTAACCTTACAAACTTTATATGTAAAGGTGAAAGCAAGCTATTCAGCAGTGTTTTCACAGGATTTTAAGGGGGGGGAACAACTGTTGAATTTAAAATTATTTACTCCCAAAATTCATTAGATTGTATAGCACCAACCTCTTGGCAAGACTTATTATCTTTCATACTACTGTAACTACTGGAAAAACAAATGAAGATAAACCATTTAAAATACTTCTTAATTATTCTGGCGAGGTATAATGCAGTAATTCTACTTCCATCTTTTCTCTAATGACTTTCTCTCCTCAGAACTCTCCCTGCAAATAGTACACCTGCATTTGTGAGCAGGAAGTAGGCCACTCTGAAAATGATCTGGCCAAGCAATGAAAGTACCAAAGCCAGAATCCCAGTCCTCAGTCAGTACGTGCCTTGCCTTAGGAGCGATGGGTCTATAAGACTCCCTATTGAAGTCACTGGAGAATTCAGCTTAAAAATAGAAAGACACACTTTGTCCTTCTGTTCACGAGACTAAATAGCTTGAAGTACATGGTAAGTGTAAGATATATCATTTTTGCATTAGTTATTTGAATAATTTAAGAAAGACTTCAGCTGCTCAATTCATACTCACACAAAACTTCCATTAGGTTAGAGTATGCTTTTCCAAGGGAAGAACTGAATAGTCTCAAAAACCAATATAGAAAGTTTGATGTGTTCTTTGGAAGTTAAGTTTTAAAAAGTTTGAACGTGATGCCATTATAAAAATGTATTTAAGTAATAAAAGGAGAACTTCTGAACATGCCTTGACTGTATTATAAAACAATCCTATTGTTTTCCATGATTGTAAGAAGAGCCCTTAAATTGCTTTTGTTTATACACAAACACAATTTGGATCTAATTTGTGTATCTCTTCGAGGCACACCTGAAAGTCAGGGCTCTGATATGTGTACTGATTCATGAGGGACCTCCATCCACATCAGAAAAGACATTATGTTATCTTTATATTTTCTGTATGAACGAAGAAGGAAAGTAGTGAGCTTAACTAGCTTCAAAAATGAACCTGGGTTTTCCCAACTAAAATGGGATCAATCGATTCCTTCTAAGCAAAAATGTGAGAAGAATCAAACAATTCTTTCATGAGCTTCATCACTGTTCTATTTTAGCCGAGATCATTATTCTTACAGGAGGAAAATGAACAGTTATATGACTTGACATAATGGAGGTGTTTTTTTGGGGGGTGATGGCACTTTCCAGACACGTTTAAAGGGGATCATTTCCCCCAAGTGGTGCAGAAATGACAGGAGTAATTTTCAAAAGATAGTCCACTATTTTCCTGTTTTTTTTTTTCTTCCCCAAATGAACAACTAGACTTATTGAACATCGAAGGAAACAATTTTTATCTTAAAGAGTATTTAAAGCCTTCAGGTGTATTGAACTTGGACCTTGAGGGCAGTGATCCACCAGGGATGTAATCAACAATTTGTAGGATCAAGCCCGCAAACCCACACTTAGATGTTATATGACACTGCATGAATTCTGTGTGTGTCTACAGATACCCATATAATGTGTAATATGCAATATAGTATGTATATAATCCCTATGATTACATATTATTAAACATAGATGCTATCATACAAACATAAAAAAATATAATAAAAACTGAGCACCTGGATTATAAAATGCAAAGCTACATTGAGAAAGGACTCCAGGCACTTCCTTGCAGAAGTTCCTGCTAAGTAAGGAAACCCACGCATTCTGCACTGTGAGCTTCTCTTGAGATACACTGTATCAGAACTTGCTTATTTCTTCCTGGTCCAAGAAAAGGCCCTTTTTCTCGCACATAGGTTCCCAAGCAACTCTGATGGGAAGGACCGCAGAATACACTGCTGAAAACGAGGTACATAACTTCTGCAGGTGGTGGTATTGTTTGTTTCGTTTGGTAAGAGCTTGGAGTGGCAAATACAGGAGACAGCGCCATCCAGAGCAGACACCTGTACAAGAGAGCGCCCAGCTCCTTTCACGCTTGGCTTTCACTTGGATGTGTTGGGTCTGCGAGGCAGATCTTTCGAAACGGAGAAAACACCATTTAACCAAGCTGCCCATGCATGTGTGGTACATCCATTTCCGTACAGACATGCTGCAAAGAGCTTGTTAGGTGCTATTGTCAAATCGTTTATACCTACATATATCTCTATCTCACTCCCTCCAAGACTGAGAGGCAGAGGTATCAAAGAGTTAGACTTAGCTTTGGAAACTTCAGCAGAGTGGAATTAATAACAAAAATGAAGCACTTTTAAAAGTTGGGTTAATATTCCTTTTTAAACGCGCAGGACAGCCTCCTCCCAGACCAACTTTAAGACCCTTTTTGGACAGCTGGCTGAAGGAGCTCCCCCGAGAACAAACGGATTAAACTTCTCACCGAGCCCCCAAAAGCTCAGGAATACTGCACACACACAGGCACCCACTCCACCGCACCGTACGCACACACACATAATGCACACATGCAGAGAACCTCTCTCTGTCGCCCTGCTGGCCCGGCTTGCCCCACCAGCGTCCCTGGGTGAGACCTGGGCACCACGCTGGGCCGCGAGGACTCTGCCAGCCGCGAATAGCTCTACGGCCGGGAGCGACGATGCCCCCTTGCCAGGGCCGGGGCCCGGGCCGGTCTCCTCCGCCGCGGCCCTGAGGAGACGTAGGCAAGCCACGACGCTGTAATCTTGCCCCGATCGCTCAGGTGCTCACCTCCCACTTTGCAGGGTGTGACGGGTTGCAGCAAGTGGTGTTTGCGGAGACGCACCAACGAGCCCAAGAACGGTCGCGGCGAGCGCACGGGCGGGGGGCGTCCTACAGTGCTGCGCTGCTGCCCCCTGGCGGAGCCGCGCAGTGCCGTGCCGGGCGGGATCTGCTCCGCACTCGGCGGAGCCTCGCAGTGCTGGCTGCGTCCTGCCGGCGCGCCGTGCAAGGGAATAAGTAACCTGCGGAACCCCCCGCGAGGCAGCTCGAGCAGCGCAACCCCCGCAGAGAAGCGCGGGCGGCCTTCAGCCCGCAACACCAGGCAAAGTCATGTCTGCCATAAAACGCTGGCCTGAACCCCGCGGTGCGGGAGTGGTGCTGAGGGCAGGGGCAGCCTCCACCTTCAGGCTGGCCCGGGTCAGTGCAGCAGCGCGGCGGGTTTTAAAACAGGATGTACGCTAGGTCTGTAAGGGGACACGACCACTCCACCCTTTGCAGAAGGGAAGCCGAGGCCCCGACACTTCCTCCCCGCGGGGCCGAGAGGAGCCCAGTGGCCGCCGGGGCGTCCTGGGACCTAGACGGGACCAGCGAAATGGCTCCAAAGAAGAAACCATAAGAGGCTGGTATTAATGGTTCTTTGGATATGTAAACATAGTGGCATCCCCCCTCCCTTTGTTTTTATTCATATTGTTTCACAAAGATAAGTATCTGGCAGCTGCGGGACAAAGTAAAGAACTACTAGTTCGTTTAAAGCTAAGCCTAGTTACCAGCTCTTTATAAATATCAAACTTTGTACAAATAACCCAGATTTACACCTTTTTATGCACTGTTTTAAGTGCTGGAGCTTCGTAAGAAAGAAATAAATATGTGGAATAGATAAATGTCAGAAAAGGCAGAGGAAAAAAAAGGAATAGTAAAGCAATATAGATAACGCAGGGGAAAAAGAGAAAGGAGGGCAGAGATATACCGCGCACTCATACTATCCCCGGGACTTTCGCGGAGGTCTTGGGTGACAGTACGAACTTTCCGCGGTACACAGCAAGGCGGTGGGACTGCCAGCCACTGTGCCCGCAGCCACTGTGCCTGTCGTGCGCTGCAGCACACGGCTCTCGGGCTCCCATACCTACAGGAGCTAAGTAATATCTGCTGCATTTACTCTGCAGCCGTCGGCCTTCAGCAGAGAAACCAAACTTGCACTGAGCTACAGGCAGCAAAGGAGGTGTCCCCATGCAGGGCAGGGTGCAGAAGGCCACAGAGCTGAGCGGTGTGCGCGGAGGGCGGCTGGGTGTCCTTGCCTGCCTTCTTGTGCGCACACAATTACAGCGTAACTTGTTTTTATTTCCCCTCTCAGGACAAGTGATATTAGGATATCGGGAACTGCTGGCACAGGAGTTTTTGTGCGCGCTGATTCAGAGTGGTGAGATCCGGCAGCCTTTAACGTGGGCACCGAGTTAGAGGTTGGGCAGTGCCCTGGCAGAACAGCGGAGCCCTGAGGACGGAGCTCTCCGGGTCATTTTGCCAGTCTGGGCAGCAAGCATTGCCGGAGCCTCGCCTGCCAGAAAGGCTGTGCGGTATCAAATCACCCCACACTTCAAGGGCAGCTGTGCTATGAATGAATTGTGACGTGGACAAGGACCTTTGCTCGGGTCAATCGCCCTCAGGAGGGCTGGAGTGACATTTGCTCCCGGCCAGCCTCACACCTTCTTGCCCTGAGCTCTGGGGTCTTCTCCCTCTTGGCGTGCTTTGCCCCAATGCAGTGGTGAGCTGAGATTTCATGCGTGCGGCTGGGGACATCCCAAGGGAGGGAGCTCTTGGAGAGTCATCTGCCATTAGACCCTTTGTTGGAAAGTTATTCTGGGGAACCAGCCCCAGCCAAAAGGGGAAACCATGTGGGTCCTGTTCGCTCCAGAATTTCTCGAGCCTTGCTATATGCACTCTGTTTAACTAGCGATGTTTCCAAAGAATCAGCTCATCCCAGAGAGTGCCTTTCACCAACTAGTGCCTGCTTATGGCCAGGGCAGGATTTGCTGCAATGGCAGTACACGATTTGTTGAAATTTTTGTGAAAAAGTGAGGTTAAGTAACAAATTGAATGTAGCTCTCAAAAACTTGTACAGCAATTTAAAAAGGGGGGACTCAAAAGAGAAGTTGAAACACGACTGGGCAGCTCTTTAAAGGTAATTACTAAAACCTCAAAGGGTCAATTTATTCTAGTCTGGTGTCCCGGTTTGAAGTAAAACTGAACCAATTTTCTGTTCTGTAACTTTACATCCTAGCTAGGCCTCCTCTAACTCTCTGAAATTAACGGCATATTGTGGAGAAAACTGCTCGTTCTCAGAATGATAAGACCAATGTTTGTGCTCCATGCCAAGGAATGGTATGCAGGGAGGCCCTTGCTTATACTTATTGCTATAACAACCAAGGGCAGCCAATTTCGTTATTTGCCCCCTTAGAGGGTCGGAAACGGAAAAACGTAGAGGGGTCACATCGGTGGGGAGGAGTGGACAGGACAGGTGACCCAAACCTGACCAACTGGGGTATTCCATCCCATCTGCCCCATGCTCAGTATAAAGGCTGAGGGATCAAAGGGTCAGCCCCTTTTCCTGCGATGGCCGACGTCCAGAGAGGACTCTGTCTGTTCATCTGCCTTTGATCCCGATCCGTGTGTTCCTGACTTCAGAGCTGGAATCCAGTTCCCATTCGTCGCTGAGTCCAGTCTGGGACTTCCCCAGTGCCTGCCGGTGACGTGACTGTCATCCTGGGAGCTTGATACGGTTTTGTATATATTGTATCTATTTCATTATTTTCTTCTTAATTTTTATTTTAATATTAATTCTTCATTAAAGTAGTTTAGTTCATTCTAAACTTCTGAATCTCCTTTATCTTTTTCTCCTCCTCTCTCCTCTTTTGGGGGGGGGGGGGGGGGAGAAGGGGGGGGAAGGGCCATCTGTCGGTCCGGTTTTGGTAAATTCGGCCGAAACCACGACAGATTTATTGGTGCCCAACGTGGGGCTCGAATGACTGTGGTCTGTTGAGATTGCCTGAATAGTTTGAATTCCAGTTTGCTCAGGGAGAACCGACAGCTTTCACCATGTTGTACCTACAGAATATGGTATATGATATTTTTAGAGACCTTTGTATGAAGTTGATTGATGTAGTGGTGCTTAACTGGTCGGACATATTGACTTGTTGTATTGAGATGGGTTTATATTGGTTCTGTGTTTGGATGCGGTGGCCCAGGCGTGCTTTGTTGGTGTGGGCTGGTGCTCAGGTGTATAATCTGAGATTTGCATTTGGTAGGGTATCTTCATGTTTCGGGCATCATATAATAGATCCTGCCGCTAATTACACTTTTGATTTTACCTGGGGAAAGTTTACTTTGCCTGTTCGTGATTATTTCAAAGTGTTACCAATTGAACTAAGGGGTGAAAAACCTTCGGGCTGGTCAGAGAATGATTGTTATGATTGTCTCTGTCATGTGGGCCTGATTTTGATACTTATGACACTGAATGTGCTGCAGGCGTTAGATGTTATTAGACTTGAGGAGTATCAGAATGAGCATTGTGTGACAGGCAACCTCGCTACTCAGACAACGGAGACACAAACAGTTACTCCCCCAGCCCCAGTGATAATCATAGCAGGGACACAAACAGTTGCTCCCCCAGCCCCGGTGATAATCATAGCAGGGACACAAACAGTTGCTCCCCCAGCCCCAGCGACAGTCACAGCAGGGACGCAAACAGTTGCTGCCCCAGCCCCAGCGAGAGTCTCAGTGCAGACACAAACAGAACCAGCCCCGGCCCCGGCCCAAGCCAAGCCAGCGGCACCGGCCAAGGCCACGCCGACACCGGTGCCAACGGCACCGGCTGCTCCCCCACAGCCACCGGCACAAGCCAAGGCTCCGGCACCGGCGAAAACCACGCCCCTGGCCCCGCCGACACCGGCCCCAGCGGCAGCGGTCGCCCCCCCACCGGCCGCTCCGGCCCCGACAGCCAGCGCTGTCACTGCTCCAGCTCCCAACCCGAGCACTGCCGCTCCCCCAGCGCCAGCAGAACCGGCACAAGTTGCTCCGGTGACCAGGAAGCAGAAAAAGAGGTCGGCTCGGTCCCCTGCCCCTTACGACAAGGACATGCCCAAGCTAGAGAGCTCGGGAGAGGGTTCCTCTGATGAAGATCCAGGACAGGGTCCGTCTGGTGTAGATAAAGGAAAGCACCCTCTTACAACACAGTCAACAGCCCCTTCTCAGGTAGATAGGGGAGAGGGTCCTTCTCAGCCAGCCTCGATACAGGATGATGCCTCAGATGTAGATGTAATTATTAACTCTTTGTCCTTAAAGGATTTGTGAAATCTGAGGAAGGATTTTACTCGTCATGATGGGGAGCCTCTTCTCTCTTGGTTGCTCCGATGCTGGGACAGTGGAGCTAATTCCATAGACTTAGATGGTAGAGAAGCCAGCCAGCTGGGAAATCTGGCCAAAGAGGGAGGTATTGATAAAGCGATTGGGAATAAGGCAGAGGTTCTCAGTCTCTGGAGGCGACTGTTATCAGCTGTAAAGAGCAGATATCCCTTTAAGGATGATATCCAATGCCGTCCAAGGCAATGGACCAGCATGGAGAAAGGTATTACATACCTGAGAGAACTGGCTATTCGAGAAGTGATTTATGGTGATTGGCAAGTGACTATAAATCCTGATGAAATGCCATGTCAACGACCTTTGTTGAAAAAGTTTGTGCAGAGTGCACCATCAGTGTATTCCCACACTTTGTCAACAATGGTCTGGGGAGCATCTGATACTGATACCCCAACTGTAAATGAGGTTGCTGATAGGGTGCGACAGTATGAAGATAGTCTCTCTCGTCCCATCGGTGTTGCAGCAATAGAAAACCTGACTAAGAAAATGGCTGAACAAAATAAAACACAGACTGAGACAATGGAGAAAATGACCAAGGCAATAGTTGAGCAAAACGAGACAATTTTTCACAAACTGCTTGAAAAACTTGCTGAGATTGGGAGAGAATCTTACTCTTCTCCAGCTCAGACTCAAGTTGCAGCTCAGGCTCAAGCTCCTGCTCAGACCCAAGCTGCAGTTAAGACCAGAGTTGCAGCCATTAAGAAAAAACGCCCTCCTATGAGACCAACCAAAGGGAAACAGGACTCGCTCCGAGGTTTCCTGTGGCTTTGCCTCTGCAATTATGGAGAGGACATGAGGAGATGGGATAAAAAACCTACTTCAGCCCTACAGGCACGAGTGCTTGAGTTGCAAGGTAAAGCAAATAGAAGAAAGGATGGTTACATGAATATGGCTGCTCCAGTTCAGAATATGCACTGCCCCTGTCCAGACAGGAACTCACCTTGCAATTGGAGATGCTGTCCTCAGCATTAGAGTTGCCCTGCCTCCAGCCAGGAGGAGGAGAGGGATAACCGAGTTTATTGGACTGTGTGGATTCGATGGCCTGGCACATTAGAGCCACGAAAGTATAGAGCCCTGGTGGACATTGGTGCACACTGTACCCTAATGCCATCAAATCATAGAGGGACAGAATCAGTCACTATTGCAGGAGTGACAGGAGGATCTCAAGAACTGACTGTACTGGAGGCCAAAGTGAGCTTGAATAAGAATAAATGGGAAAAGCATCCTATTGTGACTGGCCCAGATGCTCCGTGCATCCTTGGCATAGACTACCTCAAGAGAGGGTATTTCAAAGACCCGAAAGGGTATCGGTGGGCTTTTGGTATAGCAGCTGTAGAGACTGAGGGTGTTACACAGCTGTCTACCTTACCTGGCCTTTCAGATGACCCTTCTGTGGTAGGATTGCTGAGGGTTGAAGAACAGCAGGTACCACTTGCTACTTCCACGGTGCATCGACGACAGTATCGCACTAACCGAGATTCTTTGATTCCCGTTCAGAACCTGATTCGTCGGCTGGAGACTCAAGGAGTGATCAGCAAGACTCGCTCACCCTTTAACAGCCCGATATGGCCAGTGCGCAAGTCTGATGGTGACTGGCGTCTAACAGTGGACTATCGTGGCCTGAATGAAGTCACACCCCCACTGAGTGCTGCTGTGCCAGACATGCTAGAACTGCAATATGAACTAGAGTCAAAGACAGCCAAGTGGTGTGCTACAATTGACATTGCTAATGCCTTTTTCTCTATTCCTTTAGCAGCAGAGTGCAGGCCACAGTTTGCTTTCACCTGGAGGGGTGTCCAGTATACCTGGAATCGACTGCCCCAGGGGTGGAAACACAGCCCTACTATTTGCCATGGACTGATCCAGACTGCACTGGAGAAGGGTGGAGCTCCAGAACACCTGCAATACATTGATGACATCATTGTGTGGGGTAATACAGCAAAAGAAGTTTTCAAGAAAGGTAAGAAAGTAATTGAGATTCTTCTGAAAGCAGGTTTTGCTGTGAAAAGAGGTAAGGTCAAGGGACCTGCACGAAACATCCAATTCTTGGGAATTAAATGGCAAGATGGTCGTCGCCAGATCCCAATGGAGGTAATTAACAAAATAACAGCTATGTCCCCACCTACTAACAAAAAGGAAACACAAGCCTTCTTAGGCGTTGTGGGATTCTGGAGAATGCATATTCCAGGTTATAGTCAGATTGTGAAACCTCTCTATGAAGTGACTCGAAAGAAAAATGAGTTTGTGTGGGGTCCTGAGCAACGACAAGCCTTTGAACAAATTAAACAAGAGATTGTGCGTGCAGTAGCACTTGGACCAGTCCGAAGAGGACAGGACATTAAAAATGTGCTGTATACTGCAGCTGGAGATAATGGCCCTACCTGGAGCCTATGGCAGAAAGGACCAGGGGAGACTCGAGGTCGACCCCTGGGATTTTGGAGTCGAGGCTATAAAGGCTCTGAGGCCACCTATACCCCAACTGAGAAAGAAATCTTGGCAGCATATGAAGGAGTTAGAGCTGCTTCAGAAGTAATTGGTACTGAAGTACAGCTCCTCCTGGCACCCCGATTGCCATTGTTGGGTTGGATGTTCAAAGGTAAAGTTCCTTCTACTCATCATGCCACCGATGCTACCTGGAGTAAGTGGGTTGCCTTAATCACACAGCGAGCTCAAATAGGAAATCCAAATCATCCAGGAATTGTGGAAGTGATCACAAACTGGCCCGAAGGCGGAGATTTCACAATGCCACCAGAGGAGGTGGTAACACGTGCTGAGGAAGCCCCACCATATAATGAACTCTCAGATAATGAGAAACAGTATGTTTTGTTCACTGATGGATCTTGTCGTATTGTAGGAAAGCATCGAAGATGGAAAGCTGCTGTATGGAGTCCTACACGACAAGTTGCAGAAGCTACTGAAGGAGAAGGTGAATCAAGTCAATTTGCAGAGGTAAAAGCTATCCAGCTGGCCCTAGACATTGCTGAACGAGAAAAGTGGCCAATACTCTATCTTTATACTGACTCATGGATGGTGGCAAATGCTCTGTGGGGATGGTTAAAACAATGGAAGCAGAGCAACTGGCAGCACAAGGGTAAACCCATTTGGGCTGCTGAATTATGGCAAGATATTGCTGACCGGCTAGAGAAACTAGTCGTGAAAGTACGCCATGTAGATGCCCACGTACCTATGAGTCGAGCCACTGAGGAACATCGGAACAATCAGCAAGTGGACCGAGCAGCTAAGATTTTCCAGACAGATTTAGACTGGGAACATAAAGGTGAATTGTTCTTAGCTCGATGGGCCCATGACACTTCAGGTCATCAAGGAAGGGATGCAACGTACAAATGGGCTCGTGACCGAGGGGTGGATTTAACCATGGACGCCATTGCGCAGGTTATCCACGACTGTGAAACATGCGCCGAAATCAAGCAAGCTAAAAGGTTAAAACCTTTGTGGCATGGAGGTCGGTGGCTGAAATACAAGTATCGGGGGGCTTGGCAAATCGACTATATCACACTCCCTCAAACCCGCCAGGGTAAGCGTTACGTGCTTACAATGGTGGAAGGAAGCACCGGATGGTTGGAAACCTATGCCGTGCCCCATGCCACTGCCCGGAATACCATCCTGGGCCTTGAAAAGCAAGTCTTGTGGCAACATGGTACTCCAGAAAGAATTGAGTCTGACAATGGAACTCATTTCAAAAACAATCTTATAAGTAAGTGGGCAAAAGAACATGGCATTGAGTGGATATATCATATTCCCTATCATGCACCAGCTTCTGGAAAAATTGAACGATACAATGGATTGTTAAAAACTACCCTAAAAGCGATGGGTGGTGGATCCTTTAAAAATTGGGACAAGCATTTAGCGCAAGCTACTTGGTTAGTTAATACCAGGGGATCCATCAATCGAGGTGGTCCTGCTCAATCAGACCTTTTACATATTGTAGAAGGGGATAAAGTCCCTGTGGTGCATGAAAGGAATATGCTAGGGAAAACCGTATGGGTTTTTCCTGCCTCGGGCAAAGGCAAACCCATTTGTGGGAGTGTTTTTGCTCAAGGACCTGGATGTACTTGGTGGTTGATGCTGAAGAATGGAGAAGTTCAATGTGTACCTCAAGGGAATTTGACCCTGGGTGAGAATACTTAATTCCGAGTATGATGTTAGTTGTTTATAATACTAACAGTGTTCTATAAGTGTTTTTCAGGATGACACTGCAATGATGAAACCTAGCCGGATTGATCAAGTGGCGTCTAGTAAAACTTCTCCGAGATGGACATGTTACCCATGGGCACGAACCACAATGAATTTCACACTGTCTTTCCTACCCTGAGAACCTGATCTGCTGTGAAATGGACTTAAGCTTTTGTATATAGAGATAAATTATAACTGAGTGATTTACATATATCTATCTATATATGTATGTATGTATAGATTTTATAGATGATAGTAGTTGTAATCTAAGCATGATGCAAATGGTATGGAATAAGGGGTGGAATGTCCCAGTTTGAAGTAAAACTGAACCCATTTTCTGTTCTGTAACTTTACATCCTAGCTAGGCCTCCTCTAACTCTGAAATTAATGGCATATTGTGGAGAAAACTGCTCGTTCTCAGAATGATAAGACCGATCTTTGTGCTTCATGCCAAGGAATGGTGAGCAGGGAGGCTCTTGCTTATACTTATTGCCATAACAACCAAGGTCAGCCAATTTCGTTATTTGCCCCCTTAGAGGGTCGGAAACGGAAAAAACGTAGAGGGGTCACATCGGTGGGGAGGAGTGGACAGGACAGGTGACCCAAACCTGACCAACTGGGGTATTCCATCCCATCTGCCCCATGCTCAGTATAAAGGCTGAGGGATCAAAGGGTCAGCCCCTTTTCCTGCGATGGCCGACGTCCAGAGAGGACTCTCTCTGTTCATCTGCCTTTGATCCCGATCCGTGTGTTCCTGACTCCAGAGCTGGAATCCAGTTCCCATTCGTCGCTGAGTCCAGTCTGGGACTTCCCCAGTGCCTGCCGGTGACGTGACTGTCATCCTGGGAGCTTGATACGGTTTTGTATATATTGTATCTATTTCATTATTTTCTTCTTAATTTTTATTTTAATATTAATTCTTCATTAAAGTAGTTTAGTTCATTCTAAACTTCTGAATCTCCTTTATCTTTTTCTCCTCCTCTCTCCTCTTTTGGGGGGGGGGGGGGGGGGAGAAGGGGGGGGAAGGGCCATCTGTCGGTCCGGTTTTGGTAAATTCGGCCGAAACCACGACATCTGGTCTATAATCCTGTAACACCCCTGACAACTTCTGAGCACAAGACTTTATTGTAACCTTAATTTATAAAGCAATACCACTCCCCCTCCCCCTGATTTTTCACCCATTACAGGTAGGACAGAACCATGTTTGGAAAAACAATGCCAGGAGATATCTCACAATGAAAATTTGCTACTCAAATCCCCAGGCCCAATCCTCCCCACACAAAGAGGTGAGACTCAGATCTCCATACATTAGAGATGTCTAGATTATAATCCGTGGACATTGTTCTTCCAGAATGGATCTCTTTATCAAAACTTCCTGCATAAATTCCCCTCACCCATTGCTTTTGTCACTGATCACCTACTACTTTGATCAGCAAGCATAAGGAAAACTAATCCTTAAAGGGAAAGGAAATTCATATGTATTAATGGACTGAGATTAACTATACAAAATGTAACAGGCCCCTCTCAGTGACAGAGTTTTACTGCTACTGAGAGTAAACCACTGTTAATGATATTAGCAGAAAACAGCAGCAGCTATTTCAGATGTCAGCTGTCAATTTCAAAGCTGTTAATCATTAAGATTATAAATAAGAATTAGGGATCTTGTTTCTGCTGCCAGGTCTCTGCCTCCCACACCACAATTCTCCTTCTTTCCTTGTGATTACTCATTCCAAAATATGGGAATAAATATTTTTTCTTCATAAAATATTGGGGGGTTTTTTGTTTTGTTTTGTCTAAATTTTCGGTAGAAATTACTTTGCCTCAAAACTTCTAAGCATGAAAAACATTTTCTCTGGTATTCAACAACTGAAATCCAGAAGTCAAGTAAAATAAAAAGGAAGCTCTAAATTCTTGAAAAACAAAAACATCTTTCATTTGTCTAAGTATTGCTGCAATCAAGATTATTTTCTGAACTAAACTCTTCTTCCTCCGTGGGTATGGGTACAATAATTTTCCTTTGTGATTTCATGTTTAACAGTTGTTAAATACAACGGTTAGATGTTCAGTTACTTCTACTGAACTGTATCAAAGGGTCTATTGTATAATGTTGCCAGTTAGAAAATAGACAATAAAACAGAATAAGAATACATTCTCTGAGAGAGTAAGATCAAAATGGCTGGAAGTAACTTGTAGCTTTGTTGTTTTGTTTTATTGTTGTTGTTTTTGTTTGTTTGTTGGTTTTTTTCCTGCTGTGTTTAGAACACTAGAGGTAAATGTTAGTTACTAAATGTTATAATGCTATTATAGGGCTTGGACCAACCTCCCTCCCCCGTTCTTAGATCTAGTTTTGACCATCCCAAAGTTTTCCAGATATTTATAAACTCCTCATAAAATGAGCTATAGTCTGCAATTTAGATATTCACTTTCTCAGCCTAAATTACTGCAAGACAACAACATTACTGTTGTTGTTATAATTTAATTAATAATTAACCAAATAAATGAATACATTACAGGGGTGCAAAAATGAAATACCAAAGATATGTTTATGATTGCTTTTCTTTGCATTCATTTCATCAAACCTTTATGTTTTGAACTATATAACTTTTACAAATCTTGAACAGTACTGTGATGACATATTTTTTATTTATGGTTAAAATGTAAAGCGATAGTGTGTTAAACTTCGCTGCCATATATAGATATAATGCTGTGACTCTTCCTTATGGCATATTGACATCCTAAGAACTTCACTTTCTGAGCTAGAGGCGATCTCGTAAAGTCAGTGTTTCTCTTAACGAGTAAGAAAATTGCATTGCCTCTTCTATTCCCTCATATCTGATAGTGTTCTGCTAGGCCAGAAATCAGCAGTTAGTCACTCCATGGAGAATCAATTGAATATTCCTCTAAATATTAATTTTATTGCTGCATCAGATAAAATAATATCCATCAAATTTCCAGAAGAAATTAACTGAAACATCTGTCTTTAGAAAAGACTTTTTTTTTCTTTTAAAAGTGTTTTTCACAACAAAACTGACAATCCTTTCAATCTCCTAAAAGCAACCATTTGCTTCCTTCACTGTCCCCCAAATCAACTCAACCTTTAAAACTGGAGGAAAATAATGCAATTAAATAAACAACAGCAACTAAACCATAAAATTGTACTTGAACTTTTTGATCCGAAATGGAAAAGAGACAGCTATTAAAATAAAAAAAAAATAAATTGGCATTTTTAGAAATTTTTCCCTAAGAAGAAATTCGTGTACTATGATAATAGGCAGTAGTACTGGAAGACAATACTGAGTTAAACAAGTTATTTTTTTAGTAAAAGAAAAAACCCTCATATTTACAGATTGGCACTTTTTCACAATCATAGAAATTTCTTGCTACACATATTGTGCTTATAGACTGTTTTCTCAAGGAAAATGTGCTTCCAGAATGTCAGTTGAGGTGATGCAGGCTGCATATTATGAGGCAAAATGCATGGCTTTCCTAGTATGTCCTAGAGTTGTTGGAAAATAATGGCAGCATCATGACTACCATCTTTTGAGTGTCAGACAATGCAAAGAGCCACCTGCTTGTCATGTCACTAGAAGTTCTCTTAACATGGTGTTCCCATTCTTCATCTTTTCAGTTGATTTAATGATGACTGTTGCAGTTTCACCACATAGGAATTGCAAGAGTCATGAATGCAAAGACTCTCAGTTGGTTTACTAAACAACAAATTTAGATAATAATTTGCAGGAGAGAGTGAAAGTATAGTCAAAGCTAATGGATGCTTTATCTAAAGTCTTCTTTAGAAAAGCTTTCACTCTTTGTAGTAATTTCTTCAAAATCTAAACCTTCATGACTGGCAAAACCAGCTCTATAGATTTATACTTCAACCAGTATATCACCTATTATCTATCTTTGTTTTATCAGTGATTTCTGCAGACTAAAGAAAATTCTTTTGAAGGTTCTATTGTGTCGGAGTGGGAGACGGACCCGGAGTAACGATGAGTCTCAATATGAGTATGGTCGTTCTCCCTTTATTCAAGTTCTCACAGAGTATATAAAGACAGACAAGCAGAGCACGCGCTAGCGACAGCTATACAATTGGCTTACAGTCTCTGTTCACGCGCCTAGAGCGCTCACACAATTAGTGCAGACCTCTTGTCCACGCGCAGCAGATGTTTCTCTATCTCCCAGAGGCAGTACTGCTTATCTCTTGCTTATCATGTAGCTACTTCTTCATACTTCTGTTTCTCAAGGAGAGTTCACAGCCTCCTCCGGGCTTTCATCCTTATCAAAGACTGGGTTGCTCATTGTAATCAAGTCATGCCCCTTTTCACTCAGCCATTCCTCCACAATTCCCCCTTCTTGTTTTTGAGCAATCCAGGCTTGGTTTACTACTTTTAACATAGCTCTCTTAATACAACTAAGCACTAAACATAAGCAAGCACAGACCTATAATCATAAGGGTTATTATAATGCGCAAGCCTTCAACAAGCAAGCCTACTAACCATTGTGGCATATTCCCAAACAAGTTAGTCAGCCACCCATCTAAAAACCCATGGTTTTGACGAATTTTGTTTGCATGCTCTTTTAACCACTGCAACTGTTTATGAATTGATTCGCTGTGATCGGACAAATTCATACAGCACATGCCTTCAAAATCCTCGCAACCATGACCTTGAGCTAATAGCAAAAAGTCAATTGCCGCTCTATTCTGCAAAATTGCGTGGCGTAAGCTATTTTAATCTCCTAACAGAGTTTCTTTTACCTCAGTGGTGACTTTAGCTTGTTTTTCAGCCCAACAAGCTAACCGTCCTATCTCCTTCAAAGCTCTGCCTGTCGCTGCCCCAGGTACAAACAAGGATAAAAACACTCTCTCAGTGGGACTGAGTAAGGTAACGTCATCATTGCAATTTGGTGGGAGACCCATGACCGCCCGTTTTGTACGTGCGGCGTTTTCTCCCTTGGTCACTTTTTTCCACCAGTTTTGATTTGGGGCCAACAACGTTAATTTGCCAAGATAACATGGACCACCTATCACATTTTTTGGAATTCCCTGCCATGCCCTGTCACCACATATCAAAAACACGTCTGGCGGCAAGGCTTTTGGGGTGCCATTGTTCCAAATTTGCTGTTCCCCTTTCGTTCCAACCCCAAGGGCTCCCAGTCCTTGCTTTGATGTGTCATTTGTGCCACAAAATGCGCCTTTATATCTATAGTCATAGTAGCTTGCTTTCGGAGTGACGTTTGTCCACCCTGTCCAATTAAATGATCGATAATAATTTACGCCAGTAAAGGCAGGTCCTCCAAAAAATATGCAGGTTTGAGTCCAGTTCTGGGAGACATTTCCAATTCTCATTGATCCTAACAGTTCTAATTCTTGAGGGTCCCAAGGCAGCGTAACATCCAGGCTATTAAGGAGCGTGGCACTACAATTACTAACGCTCTGGGAATTAGTGCAGTTCTGCTTACTATACTTGCTAAAGTCTTCTACCTTAAAACCAGGCACTCCTATCAAACATGTCCGAAAAGGCTCTGTAGCAGAGGCAAGCGATAGACAAAAGGCTTGTTGTCCTGTCTTATTCGCCCAGGTGACCCACATGTTTTCCCTAGGTTCAATCTTGTGGAGGGTCATTACCGCCGGGATCAATATCCCCAGGGTCAGGATCTTGAACATCTTGGTTGTCAGGCGGATCATGTCGAGTCAGAGCAGGTTTTACAGCTCGACTGGGCACCCACACTGGACCGCAATCTGTGGAGACACACATATAACCTTGACCATTAAATATAACAGGAACAGGCCCCATCCAAATTCCAGAGACTGGATCTCTATACATCACTTTGAGTTGCGGGAGTATTGTTGAACTACTGAACTTAAGGTTTTGATGGTGAATCATCACTGGCGGTTCCTCTCGATCACCCATGAGACAGAGAAAGTTCAACGTAAAGAGCGCACGATGTAGCCTTTGCTGAGCATCTGTCTCTACTCCCTTTTGTTTACCTAGATAGTCCTTCAATACTTGATGAGTGCGTTCCACTAATCCTTGTCCCGTAGGCGAATGTGGGATCCCTGTCGTGTGATCGACCCCCCATCTTAGCAAAAACTTTCTAACCTTTTGACTAACATAAGCAGGCCCATTATCAGTTTTAATGCACTCAGGCACTCCTAATACAGCAAAGCAAGCAAGCGTTTACATACATGATGTGCCTTTTCTCTGGGCAATGCGGTTGCCCAGATCATTTTTGAAAATGTATCAATGGTCACATGTACATACTTCAAGCGACCAAACTCTGGGATATGTGTGACATCCATCTGCCATAACTCTAATGCCTTTAATCCTTTTGGGTTCACTCCTAACCCTATTCCTGGGCCATGGCTCCCACATTTCGGGCAGGCTTGGATAATGCCTCGAGCCTCATTTTCTGTTAAATTAAATTGTCTTTTTTGCCCTTTTGCGTTTTGGTGAAAATTCTCATGACTCTGCCTAGCTTGCTGAAATTTATCCATAGGGGGCACATGACACACTGGGCTAACCAGGCTGTCAGCAAGTTGATTGCCCTGGCCTAATCCAAGGTCTAGCTGATGACTACGAATATGGATAACACAACAGGCAGCTGTTCTTTGGTCAAGTACAGATCGCAACCGAATAAATAAACTCCCCAGCCTAGGATTAGCTGTCTCTCTAAGTAGAGCGTCTTCCAGGCGTGGCACTATTCCAGCCACATATAATGAGTCTGTTACTACATTCAAGGGAGTGCTTAGCCAATTGTTCAAGGCCCATACTACTGCGGTTAGTTCCAATGTTTGAAGGGAATCTCGGGGTTGTCCCTCTATTATATGCTGACACCATTGATTTTCTTCCTGCCAAACACAGGCTGCACGCCGCAAGCGTTTGCCTGCATCTGTGTATACAGTGATACCATCTGACAATGGGTCTTTCTGTACCTTGGGTCTTTCTAGCCACTGATTTCTTTTTAGAACTTGCCACAATTTCCCTTGTGGCTGTTGTGAATGCACTCTCCCACTGTAGCCTAACAAGGCCTTTTGCATGGTAGCATCATTGCGCAGCCACCATTCTAAATCTACAGCGTTAACAGGTATGCTAATATCCTCTGATTCTTTACCACTGATTTCTATGATTCGTGATCTCCCTTTTCGTATCAATTCACCTACTGCTTCAGTTCGCATTTGAATGCTCGTTTTTGGTTGTACACTTAAGAACACCCATTCTAAGACATTGAACACATTCTCTTTTGTTACCTTCCCTTCGCATTTGTCAGTGGCATCACCAAAGGAGGAGAAGGGAGTAGCAAGTTCCCCCTTTTTGTTTTGCCACTGACAAATGACTGCATATGGTGAATCTTTCCCATTACATATTATCAGAGACACTGGCAACATTAAAATGCGTCGAGATGACCACGTCGATTGCAGTTTTTGTGCAATTTGTTGTAGCGCTGCTTGCTGCGTCGCCATCAGAGTAACGCCGTTGGCTGGATGACTGCTTCTCAATAATTCTGTTAAGGGTGCAATGTCGGTATTGGAGATGCCAACACAGTTCCGCACCCATTGTATGTCTCCAAGCAGGGTTTGGACATCAGTCAGTGTGCGCAATTGAGTTGCGAGCTCGGTTTTTTGTGGTCGAATCTTAGAGTCTATGATAGACCATCCGAGATATTGCCAGGGAGCTGTGCGCTGCACCTTTTCGGGTGTGATAACAAGCCCTTTTCTTGATAATATGTCGGTTAATTGCCGCAAAGACTCTTCAGTGAAAGGCTCCTTTTGACAACAGAGAATATCATCCATATAAGGATAGATTATTGTGTTCGGCCATTGGTTCCGAAGTGGTTGCAGTGCCCATGCTACGTAAAGTTGGCATAGCGTGGGTGAATTTTTCATCCCTTGTGGTAAAACAACCCATTCATAGCGGTCTGCAGGTGAGGCTTTATTTACTGCTGGTATAGAAAAGGCAAATCGCTGTGTATCTTGAGGGTGTGAGGGAATGGTAAAGAAACAGTCTTTCAAGTCCACTATCAATATATGCCATCCATCTGGTAACATATTAGGGGAAGGCATTCCAGGTTGTAATGTACCCATAGATTGCATTTGTGCATTAACCTTTCGTAGGTCATGCAGAAGTCGCCATTTCCCACTCGTTTTTGGGATTACAAAGATGGGCGTATTCCATGGGCTAACAGAAGGTTTTATATGGCCAGTTGCAAGTTGCTTGGCAACTAGCTGTCTAGCGATCTGCAGTCGCTCTTCGGTCATGGGCCACTGGTCAACCCACACGGGTTCATTGGAGGTCCAAGTTAACGGTGGGTTGGGCGACTGCTCTCCAGTGCCCATGACTAAAAATGGCTTGTACTTAAAACTGCTCCAATTTGGCTTAGAACATCACGGCCGATTAAGGCTTCTAATGTCCCAGGTAAGGGTAGCACGTATACCTTGAGACTTACTTGTTGGCCTTCTGGAAATTTCAAATGTATTGGCTGTTTACTGATATAAGGTGTAGACTGTCCTCCAACGCCTGCAATGGATGACGTTGGTAGTTCTACTGACCAACTTACAGGCCATATAGCTCGGCTTATAATTGTAACATCGGCTCCGGTATCTAGCATTGCCATAATTCGCTTAGACACGCCATGCTGTGAAATGGTTACACTCATCGTGGGGCGCTGGTCCATTTTCGTGGTAAAACACACCGCAGGCCCAGTGGACCCAAAGCCACGATCACCACGATAGACATCTGATTCTGGCGGATAACCCAATGGATTGTCAATAGCGACTATTTGTGCAATTCTGCTACCTTTTGGAATAAATAAAGGCGGACAAACGGTGTAGGCCATAATGTGGACGCGACCAGTATAATCTGCGTCAATCACTCCAGGCAGTACAATCAGTCCTTTGATTCCTGCTGATGACCGGCCTAGTAACAGTCCTCTGATAGCACTGGTTTGGTGAAATAAAGGCCCTACAGCATTACTAGGACTTTCTGGAGTCAATGAGGGTAACATTTATTGTGGTTTCCACGTCGATTCCCATGCTCCCTCGGGTTGCTGGTTGGTGCTGTTGTAGAAAACTTTTGTCTTGTTTTGAGGGTTTATTTGTTTCTGCACGCGGCCTCTCCCCGCGCTCAGCTTCCAGTTTCCCGTACAGGCTTTCGTAGCATGAGTACTCTTTTGACACTTGTCGCACCATACGGCACCGTGACAGTTGGTTCTAACATGGCCAGACTCACCACAGCGGAAACAATTTCCACAGAAGGGTTGTCCAGGTGGCCGTACTTGCTTCTGCTGGACAATTGCGGCCAAGGGCTGCATGACTTCTCGGACAGCTCCTTGAACTGCTGCAGCGACTGTGGTGCTTTGTTTTTGAGCTTCAGCCCTTTCTACTCTCAATAACATTTCTTCAACGCCTGCTCCTTTTGGTAGACTGGCTAGAATTTGCTTGGTGGTCTTATTGACATTGTCAAAGGCCAATACTTTGAACATCTGTTGTTTGCCGCTGTCATCTAAATCAGGGTGATTCATGATTGCTCCCCACAGTCGGTCAACAAAGTTACTATATTTTTCTGTAGTTCCTTGCATCATGGTACCAAATGACGGAATAGTAGATCCTGGGAGGCCGAGAAACGCCTCCAGGGCAAGTTGCGCCGATCGCTGTAAGAGGTTTGCTGGAAACGTCAACTGTACTTGCAAGTCACTAAATTTTCCGTGCCCTGCAAACATCTCTGCCGTGACTCCACGGAAGGGGTCTCCCTCCCCTTGTCTTCGAGCTGCTTCATTCATGGCTCGTTGTTGCCAGGAGGACTCCTACAACAAATATTGTGTCGGAGTAAGCAACAGTCTCATTAGGTTACGACAATCATATGGACACATCAGATCAGCAGAAAAAATCCAGCTGACAATTTGTCGGGTAGCCTCAGATTTTACTCCATAAGTTGAGATGGTGGTGCGAGCTTGTTGTAAAATTTTCCAATCATGTGGTTCCCATTTCCCAGTATTGTTTACATGTACGATGGGACACACGAGAGGTGGAGTTCCGCCCAGACTAGCGTCTGCTCCCCACTGTCCTTCTAATATAGCGTCTCTAATAATGCCACTCCAGCGTGCAGTTCTCGGAGGTGTTGAGGGATTCACTAGCCATGGAGGCATGTTATCATTCTTCCTCGCCACACGTAAATCTAACTCATCGAGGCGCCTTAAAACTGTCTGTAACATTTTGTCTGTGGACAGTTTACGACTCTTGTCGGCAGGTGGAGTTGGCGGACCAGACGAATCACTGGAGGAGGGTAACGGTGGATACAAGGGAGGCGGAGTTGCTGGAGGAGGTGCTGTGGGTGGAGGCCGACACGCTGCTCCTCCCAAATCGATGAGATCAGTAGACGTTTCAGGCCCCTCCTCTGCTGGAGTTTTCTGAGGAGGCACTTCCGCATTTGCATTACTTTTCTGTTTTGGTTTCGTATCACTCACTCCCGCTTTTCCCGAATTTTGCAAGGGGTTCAGCGGCAAGTCTTTACTTTTCTCAGGAGGGTCAGAGTCCTCATTAGCTCAAATTTCAGCAACAGTTTTACACACAGTCCCGGTCATTCCCTTTACCGCGGGCAGCCCAAAGAACCGCGCAATAGGTCCAGGATTACTTTGAGGTTTTAAGGCGGCCGCTCCTGGACCTAACATTTGAGCAGCTGCACAGGCTACTTCCCGCTCCGCTTTCATCGCTTTTAAAGTCTCTAGCACAGTATGCCACAACCCACGGACGGTCTTTATCTCCTTCTCCTCTTTTTTGTCTCCCTCGATTGTTTTTTGCCACATCGTCCCTCCAAAGTCCCGCCATTCCGAGACAGAAAACAGCATAGGTGTGTCAGAAAAATGACCCCATCGCTGTCCTAATTTAATTAACTTTATCAACAGTTTCGCCGGTATTTCACTCCCTCTCTTAGAGAGGATTCCAGCGAGTAGCGTGGCCGCAGCTTCTACTTGCATCACTGCACCTGGGAGGCAAGAGGCCACCTCGCACCGTTGTCTGCTCCCGCCTTTGCGCCCGAGCAGCGCTTCTCCCAGCCGTGGTTTCCCACTCCCCTCCTCTAGCTGCTTACCGCAGACTCGGAGAACTCAGTCCCGCTGAGCCATTGATCTCTGGGCATCCTCTGCTACCAGATGTCGGAGTGGGAGACAGACCCGGAGTAACGATGAGTCTCAATATGAGTATGATCGTTCTCACTTTATTCAAGTTCTCACAGAGTATATAAAGACAGACAAGCAGAGCACGCGCTAGCGACAGCTATACGATTGGCTTACAGCCTCTGTTCATGCGCCTAGAGTGCTCACACAATTAGTGCAGACCTCTTGTCCACGCGCAGCAGATGTTTCTCTATCTCCCAGAGGCAGTACTGCTTATCTCTTGCTTATCATGTAGCTACTTCTTCATACTTCTGTTTCTCAAGGAGAGTTCACAGCCTCCTCCGGGCTTTCATCCTTATCAAAGACTGGGTTGCTCATTGTAATCAAGTCGTGCCCCTTTTCACTCAGCCATTCCTCCACAGATGGCGACTCCACCACCTCCCTGGGCAGGCTGTTCCAGTGCCTGACCACTCTCTCAGTAAAGTAATTCTTCCTAATATCTAATCTAAACCTCCCCTGCCACAACTTCAGACCATTTCCTCTGGTCCTGCCATTATTCCCTTGGGAGAAGAGGCCAACACCCACCTCTCTACACCCTCCTTTCAGGTAGTTGTAGAGGGCAATGAGGTCCCCCCTCAGCCTCCTCTTCTCCAAACTAAACATGCCCAGTTCCCTCAGCCTCTCCTCATATGACTTGTTCTCTAGACCCCTCACCAGCTTGGTGGCTCTCCTCTGGACACGCTCCAGCAGCTCAATGTCCTTCCTGTAGTGAGGAGCCCAGAACTGAACACAGCACTCGAGGTGAGGCCTCACCAGTGCTGAGTACAGAGGCACAATCACTTCCCTACTCCTGCTGGCCACGCTATTCCTGATACAGGCCAGGATGCCGTTGGCCTTCTTGGCCACCTGGGCACGCTGCTGGCTCATGTTCAGCCGGCTGTCCACCAACACCCCCAGGTCCTTTTCTGCTGGGCAGCTTTCCAGCCACTCTGCCCCAAGCCTGTAGCGTTGCCTGGGGTTGTTGTGACCGAAATGCAGGACCCGGCACTTGGCCTTATTAAACCTCATCCCATTGGCCTTGGCCCATTGATCCAACCTGTCCAGGTCCCTCTGTAGAGCCTGCCGACCCTCAAGCAGATCAACACTCCCACCTAGTTTGGTGTCATCTGCAAACTTACTGAGGGTGCACTCAATCCCCTCATCCAGATCATCAATAAAGATATTAAACAAGACCAGCCCCAAAACTGAGCCCTGAGGGACACCACTGGTGACCGGCCGCCAACTGGATTTCACCCCATTAATTACAACTCTCTGGGCACAGCCATCCAGCCAGTTTTTTACCCAGTGAAGACTATACTTGTCTATGCCATGATTCGCCAGCTTCTCCAGGAGAACGCTGTGGGGGACGGTGTCAAAGGCCTTACCAAAGTCCAGGTAGACAACGTCCACAGCCTTCCCCGCATCGAGAAGGCGGGTCACATGGTCATAGAAAGACCACACATAATGTGACCACAGAGGCCCATGAAAACAATGATGATGTAATAGCCAATATTGGCTGTGTAAGATAAATTGACTTTTGAATGGTCCTTTAATTGATAATCTCTCTAAAATTTTTAAATCTGTGAGAGAAGGGAGTTATCTATAGAATAGGTGCATATGCACCAATCCCTCACTTTTTACTCTACCACATCTGGAAATATTCATCTACACTCACATAACTGACAGCTGTTAGAGCTGTACATCCAGTTCTAACAGGAAGAATGTCAGCTTTGTTTATGAGAAAGGGCCAAGTTATGCCACTTTGTCATTTTACCCATGGAAAACCACAAGATACACAGTATGTAAGTAACAGAAGGGCCCTTAACCTGTTTCAATGGACAAAACAGCATGAAAGAACTAATCAGCATATACAGGTGATCGCAGTTCACCCAACTGGTAAAATGTTGTATTAAAATGATTTAGGTTTTTACACCATGATTAAATTCTAACTTTTTACTGATCTCTTTCATCAGATGACTTGGATCTGTAAAATGTATGCCCAGTAAAAGAAAAATGAAAAAAAAAAGTTAAATGTGCAACTGCACAAATATAATTCTCCCTCTTTTTGCTATTATTGTAATTGTTATATATATTAGAAAGCTATACACAAGCATGTCAATTTAACAGATTTTAAAAAAAAATTCTTAATATTTTATACAATTAGAAATACACATTTCAAAAGAAAACTTTCTGCAAAGAGAAAACAATTATCTTGGTTAGCAATGCATCAAGCATGGCTTAGGGTAGTGCTTTCTATACAAAAAGTCCTCCGTTTTCTTCAGGACTGTTAAAAAGATGAGCAAAACTATCAAGGAAAAAAAGAATACATTTTGGCTTAAGGAAACTACAAAAGCCACAAATGCTTTGCAAACTGTCTTACTTTTTAATAGGAAAATAATCAAAATCTAATGTACATATATTTTTTATTTAAGAAGTGATGCAGAGTCAGAATTTTAAAAAAATAAATGTTTGCTCTCAAACTCAACATTTTTACAAGTATGGTCCTCTTTAAATGTCTTTGATCCTTTTTAACTGAGGGTCATACTCTAGTGATATGCCTGTATGTTTGTGATCATTTTAGGTATGTTAGGTGACTGAGTCTCTTCCTACCATTGATTCATGGCCAAGCAGCTGCTGGATCTGTCAAAATACCTGTACATTTTCTATATGTTGCATAACAAACAGCTGCTTTCTCTCTCTGTAAAGATCTGCCACTTCTGGCAAATGTTTTCCTTCTGTCTATTTACATGTAAATAATGTTGAACCTGCAACACGACACTATCTATTGTAACATACATTTTGCAAGGGAGCACAACAGTAAAAATAAGTTAGTCTTAACATCTATTTTATACAAGTGTTCTGTTGTACAACTCATGCTAAGCTTATCTCAGCATTTCTATTTATCCTTATAATGTATCACTGAGGCAAATTAAAAGTACTTTTACAAAACAGAGTAACTGACTCTTTTTTTCCACACATGGAACATAATCACAGAATCACAGAATATTTTTGGTTGGATGGGACCTTTGAGATCATCGAGTCCAACCAACAAAAAAAAAAAACAAAACCCAAAAAAAACCACCACCAAAAAAAAAACAACCCCAAAAAAACCAACCAAAAAATCCCAGAACACCAAACACCAAAACCAAACCAAAACAAACGCCCACAACCACACCCCACCCCACCCACAAACAGACACAAACCAACAATCTCAGGCACTAGGGCATGCCCTGAAGTGCCATGTCTACACGTTTCTTAAATACCTCCAGGGATGGCGACTCCACCACCTCCCTGGGCAGGCTGTTCCAGTGCCTGACCACTCTCTCAGTAAAGTAATTCTTCCTAATATCTAATCCAAACCTCCCCTGCCGCAACTTCAGACCATTTCCTCTGCTCCTGTCATTATTCCCTTGGGAGAAGAGGCCAACACCCACCTCTCTACACCCTCCTTTTAGGTAGTTGTAGAGGGCATATTGTTGTGGTTTAGGCCAAATTGGCCAATCATGAGATGACAAATGCTTTCCCCTCACCTCTCACTCCAAGGAGAGGAAGAGAAGAGAGAAAGAGATTTACAAGTTTAGAAGGAACTAAATGACTTTAATGAAATATAAATAGTAAAATTAAAAGGAAATAATGAAATAGATACAATATATAAAAAACTGTATCAAGCTCCCAGAATGATGTCACTGGCAGGCACTGGGGAAGTCCCAGACTGGACTCAGTGATGGATGGGAACTGGATTCTGGATCTGGAGTCAGGAACACACGGATTGGGATCAAAGGCAGACGAAGAGACAGGGTCCACCTCAGATGTTGGCCATTGAAGAAAGAGGGCTGGCCCCTTGATCCCCCAGCACATAGGATGGTGTCGTAATAAAAGGATATTTGTCTGTCAGAGTCCCAGGACTTTAACTGATTTGCTATCAGAGTCCCAGCAAAGGACTTTGACTGAGTCAGATTCACAAATAATTGAAATCAGTTATTTTATTGAGAGTGACAGAACAGATTTGAGATTACCGTTGATAAATTCACTAACTACAATAGTGCTAATTAATTAATGTAAATATTGCAAGCAAAAATAATGATAGTACAACAACCCGGGGGTAACATTCACCAGAGGGTGAAAGGTGCAGTGCTTACCCAGAAAGGCATCCCTGCCTGGGGTGGAGGAAGAGAACGCAGCCTGTCGACTGGCCTGTCAGGTATCAAGTTTCTTCTCTCCCAATTTAACAGTCATTTTCTCCATCTTTTATCCCCAAAATTACGAGGTTTCCTTCCCCTAGGTGACATGTAGTATGATTTGGGTGGAGAGATGAGTGCTATAGTCATATATGTTTAGCATGGTCTCTAAAATCTTCATTAGCATATACAGGGGTGTCAACTTTAATATGCATTTCACATGTAATGAGGCAAAGGTCAGTCATTGGGCATGGTAATCTCTCGAGGAAACAAAGAACTTCACAGAGTCTCTGTTATCTTGACTTTACTGTCTTTGCTGACAAAAAGCAGGACTGTCCTGGCTCCCCAGGACTCCCCATTATTTATACATCCTGTGATAGCCAGACAAGTCTTCACTTCCCTAGGTTGCACAAGAGATAGCAAAGCAAATCTTTATTGCTCTTTGAGAAGAAAGATCTCACCTCATTATCCAAATTCCACATTATCCACCCTGTGACTATAGTCACTCGAATCAAAATCCAAATCACAGTCTCATAAAATCGATTTTGGGGGTATCCCTTACATGAGACTTTCTCCACTTCAGGACTCACCTCCAATTCTCTCCCACCAGAGATTATATACACCTGATGAATTAACACCTGGGTTAACATAATTTTGACACAAGCCAATATCATACAAAAACAAATGACTACAAGAACTGTAATAATCTCAGATTGCAATAAAGAAGCAAGCCATCCTGATAGTGAAAATCCCAATTCGTGTAACAGCTTATTCAACCATTTTGTTTCCATCCCTTTTCTCAATTTGCAGCTGGCCTTTGCCACCCTTTTTATGTGATCTAGCTGTTCATCAAGATCTTTAGTCACATTTGGTATATGAACACAACAAGTATCATTTACCAAGTCTAAATATCCGCACACTCCATTTTCATGCAGCAATAGCAGATCTAATGCCAGTCTATTTTGCAACGTGATTCTTGATGTTGCATGTAGCTGTTCAATTACTTTTTCCAGTCCAACCTGAGTCGCATTAGCCAATGCTTCAATTTGTCCCGTAAGGTTATTCAGCATCATGTGATTTTGGAAAGCCATTATCTGGGGTGTGAAGATGGATTCCAAAGTCCATCCAAATACAGTTCCTGTGGTCGGATGCTGCCAAGGGTCTCCTGCTTCCTGTTTGATCTGCCCCCATAGGGGTGGCACAAGAGGTTGTTTTCATCAGAGAGGACAGAGTGTCAACAATCCCAATGCGTGTTGGCGTTGCGGGCCTTCCACTGGCAAATCAGTAGTCCATGTTCCATCACTAGTAACCCAAACAGTGCATCCCATAGGAGGCAATGTTAGCTTTTTACAATTTATATGGGTATCCTTAACCGTCAAACGTGACCACGTGTCATTGATAGGAGTGGTATATTTACATCAAATACAACCCCAGCAAAGGGCTTGAGCTATCAGGCCCAATTTCTGAATTTCACTCTCATTGCTAGTGCAATTGTAAACTTTGGTACAATTCCAATTATAGCAGTTTGGTTTAACGGAACAGGAAATCTTAAAATTGGTATATACATCAACAAGGATATTTGATGGTCCAATAGTCCCATCCCAATCAATGCACCAGTCAGTGGTCTGCATGTAATGCCAGTCACCCATTTGGGGTGCTTCCCATATTTTGGGTAAGTGCATTCCCCAGGGCAATTTATCCCATGTAGTTTTGATTGTTGCATGGGAATATTTACCTTCCCAGCAGGTCTCTTTCTGGAAAGTGTATGACCAGCTGAGAGAATATATTGTAGTGTTTCCAAACTTCACCTTGCCTACGCTAGTTTTTGTCATGGCCGTAAAGGTTTGCTTTAGATCAAGGGTTAAAATTCCCCAGTCCAAAGGTGAAGCAGCGGACTTGGGTAGAGGCAAACATGCCGTTATTTGACTGACATTATGTATATGCCCCAAAGCACGGATCAATTGCAATACAAGGTTTGAGGAAAAACTCCATCCACAGGTAGACAACAATAGAATACCCAAACTATATTTTACCAGCATCATGGTTAAAATTTCAGTTGCGAAACTATTATCAACACTATGAAAGCAAGTCAGATTCTTACAGCTATTAGTGGGCCTTGAGGACGCTCCAACTCTGTGTAGGATAGGCCATGGTCCTTGGTGTAATTTGTTGTTGGCAGTGTTTCTGCAAAATAAAACAAAAGAAAGTGCTCGGTTTTATTCTGACCGGCAAAGTTAAGTTAAAAGGTAGGTACCACCCATCTGGTACTAATTCGGTGTATTTTCCCAGAACTGTCCTTTGCCTCCCGAGCACAGAGATTCTTTGGAGTTGTTAACACCATTGCCACTGTTCCAATCTGGGGCACTTTGACCATTACTGGTTGGCCCGCATAAAATCCTGTAGGATATTCCCCTGGTTTAGTGTGTACTTTAGGGACAATGGTGGAGGCTGATACACAAAAAGCCCTCATCCTCGGGCATCCATCTCCACTCCACCGATTATTTAACTGATAGGTGGCATCAGACAGTCATTGGTGCCACCCAGGTTCATAGGTTTCAGCAAAACATTTGACCAACCCATTTGTTCGCTCAACAACACAATTAGCTTGGGGATAGCATGGAGTATGGAATACCCATCGAATCCCTTCTTTCTTTTCCCACTCTTGGACTACTGTAGCTGAAAAGTGTGACCCGTTATCACTTGGAATCTCCTCAGGAAGGGGGAGTGTGCTAAACCACTCTTTCAAACATTGGACAGTGTTTTCCCCAGAGGCAGCTGCAACTGCTGTACCCATGGTTACTCCTGAAACAAATTCCACCCCCACTAGTATGTATTTCTTACTTCCTGAAGGCCAGAGTGGGCCTATATAATCAATCTGCCAAGTGTGCCACAGTGTCTTCCTATCCCGGATATGCAGGGGAGGTGCTTTACTCGGATGGTCTTTGTTAAGTCGTAAATGACATTGTAAACAGGCTGTCACCACTTGTTAGAATCATAGAATCAAAGAATTGTCTAGGTTGGAAGGGACCTTGAAGATCATCGAGTCCAACCATCAACCTAACTCTGATAAAAAAAACCCCATCACTAAACCACGTCACTAAGCACTATGTCAACCCGTCTTTTGAATACCTCCAGGGATGGTCAACCACTTCCCTGGGAAGCCTGTTCCAATGCTTAATAACCCTTTCAGTGAAGAAATTTTTCCTAATATCCAATCTGAACTTCCCCTGGAGCAACTTCAGACCATTTCCTCTAGTCCTATCGCCTGTGACTTGGGAGAAGAGACCGACCCTCGCCTCTCTACACCCTCCTTCCAGGCAGTTGTAGAGAGCGATAAGATCTCCCCTCAGCCTCATTTTCTCTAGGCTGAACAACCCCAGCTCCCTCAGCCTCTCCTCATAAGACTTGCTCTCCAGACCCCTCACCAGCTTTGTTGCCCTTCTCTGGACCCGCTCCACCCCCTCAATGTCTTTTTTGTGGTAAGGGGCCCAAAACTGGACACAGTACTCACAGAATCACAGAATGATATGGGGTTGGAAGGGACCTCTGGAGATCATCTAGTCCAACCCCCCTGCCAAAGCAGGTCCACCTAAAGCAGGTTGCACAGGAATGTGTCCAGGCAGGTTTTGAATGTCTCCAGAGAAGGAGACTCCACCACCTCTCTGGGGAGCCTATTCCAGTGCTCTGCCACCCTCAAAGTAAAGAAGTTCCTCCTCATGTTTAGGTGGAACTTCTTACGTTCAAGTTTGTGTCCATTTCCTCTTGTCCTGTCACTGGGCACCACTGAAAAAAGACCGGCCCCATCCTCCTGACACCCACCCTTTAAGTATTTGTAGGCCTTGATCAGATCCCCCCTCAGTCTTCTCTTCTCCAGACTAAAAAGACCCAAGTCCCTCAGCCTTTCCTCATAAGAGAGATGCTCCAGGCCCCTAATCATCTTTGTAGTCCTCTGCTGTACCCTCTCCAGCAGTCGCCTGTCCTTCTTGAACTAGGGAGCCCAGAACTGGACACAGTACTCCAGATGGAGGCCTCACCAGGGCAGAGTAGAGGAGCAGGATAACCTCTCTACGTGCTGGTCACATTCTTCCTGATGCACCCCAGGATGCCATTGGCCTTCTTGGCCGCAAGGGCACATTGCTGCCTCATGGTCATCCTGTTGTCCACCAGGACTCCCAAGTGTTTTTCCTCAGAGCTGCTCTCCAGCAGGTCATCCCCCAAGTTGTACTGGTGCATGGGGTTATTTCTCCCCTCTCCCTCCACTCAAGGTGGGGCCTCACCAGTGCCGAGTACAGGGGGACGATCACCTCCCGAGTCCTACTCACCACGCTGTTCCTGATACAGGCCAAGATGCTGTTGGCCGCCTTGGCCACCTGGGCACACTGCTGGCTCATGTTCAGCCGACAGTCAACCAACACCCCCAGGTCCTTTTCTGCCAGGCAGCTCTCCAGCCACTCTTCCCCAAGCCTGTAGCGCTGCATGGGATTGTTGTGATCCAAGTGCAGGACCTGGCACTTGGCCTTGTTGAACCTCATCCCGTTGGTCTCAGCCCATCGATCCAGCCTGTCCAGATCCCCTCTGCAAATCCTTTCTACCCTCCAGCAGGTCAACACTCCCACCTAACTGCAAAGTTGTCTGCAAACTTACTGAGGGTGCACTCAATCCCCTCGTCCAGATCATTGATAAAGATGTTAAAGAGAACCGGCCCCAGTACCAAGCCCTGGGGGACACCACTTGTGACCAGCCGCCAACTGGATTTAACTCCATTTACCACCACTCTCTGGGCCCGGCCCTCCAGCTAATTTTTAACCCAGCGGAGAGTACTCCCATCCAAGCCATGGGCAGCCAGTTTCTCCAGAGGGATACTGTAGGAGACTGTATCAAAGGCCTTAGTAAAGTCCAGGTAAACAACATCCACAGCCTTTCCCTCATCCACTAAGCAGGTCACCTTGTCATAGAAGGAGATCAGGTTTGTCAAGCAGGACCTGCCCCTCATGAACCCATGCTGGCTGGGCCTAGTCACCTGGGTGTCTGTCCCGGTTTGAAGTAAAACAGAACCAATTTTCTGTTCTGTAACTTTACATCCTAGCTAGGCCTCCTCTAACTCTCTGAAATTAACGGCATATTGTGGAGAAAACTGCTCGTTCTCAGAATGATAAGACCAATGTTTGTGCTCCATGCCAAGGAATGGTATGCAGGGAGGCCCTTGCTTATACTTATTGCTATAACAACCAAGGTCGGCCAATTTTGTTATTTGCCCCCTTAGAGGGTCGGAAACGGAAAAAACGTAGAGGGGTCACATCGGTGGGGAGGAGTGGACAGGACAGGTGACCCAAACCTGACCAACTGGGGTATTCCATCCCATCTGCCCCATGCTCAGTATAAAGGCTAAGGGATCAAAGGGTCAGCCCTTTTTCCTGCGATGGCCGACGTCCAGAGAGGACTCTGTCTGTACATCTGCCTTTGATCCCGATCTGTGTGTTCCCGACTCCAGAGCTGGAATCCAGTTCCCATTCGTCGCTGAGTCCAGTCTGGGACTTCCCCAGTGCCTGCCGGTGACGTGACTGTCATCCTGGGAGCTTGATACGGTTTTGTATATATTGTATCTATTTCATTATTTTTCTTCTTTATTTTTATTTTAATATTAATTCTTCATTAAAGTAGTTTAGTTCATTCTAAACTTCTGAATCTCCTTTATCTCTTTCTCCTCCTCTCTCCTCTTTTTGTGGGGGGGAAGGGGGGGGAAGGGCCATCTGCCGGTCCGGTTTTGGTAAATTCAGCCGAAACCACGACAGTGTCCTTCATGCACTGCATAATGGCACTCAGGATGATCTGTTCCATGACCTTCCCAGGCACCGAGGTCAGACTGACAGGCCTGTAGTTCCCCGGATCATCCTTCTGACCCTTCTTGTGGATGGGCATCACATTTGCTAGACGCCAGTCAGCTGGGACCTCCCCGGTTAGCCAGGACTGCTGGTAAATGATGGAAAGTGGCTCAGTGAGCACTTCTGCCAGCTCCTTCAGTACCCTCGGGTGGATCCCATCTGGCCCCATAGACTTGTTTGTATCTAGGTGCTGGAGCAGGTCCCTCACCATTTCCCCTTGGGTTATGGGGGCTTCATTCTGCTCCGCGCCCCTATCTGCTAGCTCAGGGGTCTGGGTACTCAGGGAACAACCTACTCTACTACTAAAGACAGAGGCAAAGGCGGCATTAAGTACCTCAGCCTTCTCCTCATCCTTTGTCACTATGTTACCTCCCACATCCAATAGAGGATGGAGATTCTCCCGAGTCCTCCTCTTGTTACTACTATATTTATAGAAATTCTTTTTATTGTTTTTAACATGCAAGGACAGGTTAAGTTCTAGTTGTTCTGTTCACACAGCTATATTGATTCAGGCCATCCATGGGCTATGCCTTCTTGGTATAGATCAGCTCATCCAGTGTAGCCTTGTTTAACATGCAACCATTCGAGCAAGCGTTCCCATTTGTGATTATCACATATGATGTCAATTTCTCACAGTCATGTGAGTCTATCGACTTCCTGATTGAACTGGGCAGCAATAGAAGCTGATCGACCATGTCCTTTTACCCATCCAACACCCAGCATTCTTTGTTCCCCTATCTCTAGCAATTGCTTCCAACTGTCAGTTTGCCAGACTGGGACTCTATTTACCTGCCAGTCATTGGCTGCCCAATGACCTATCCACACTGTGGTCCCTTTGAAAACAGCATATGAGTCGGTATAGATATGGCTAGCACCATGTTGTGTAGCCATGTTTGCCTGGGCTGCTCAAAGTTCCCCAACTTGTGCACTTCCCTTGCCTTCCTCGCTCAGCCTTCATCCTGTGGCCACTTCCAATGCCACAGCCTCATAATTCCACTCATTGTTCTGTCTAAAGGATGTTGCATCTGTGAACCACACTCCTTTTAGGTTGGTACCTTCTTCCAGGAGTGGTGCCTCTCTTATTGGAGACGATTTACTCGGTGGGGTTTGGAATAGTAAAGTGCTATCTACGTCTTTCTGTAACTTAGATAATTTAATACTGCCTTCCGTGATAGGCGTTATCTCGTTGATACCTTCCAAATAGGCATACCACTTATGGACGGTAGGTTTCTGGGCAATGCCTGCAGGTGGCGCTGTACCCTTACGACCTAGGTCTAAGAGGCAGAAGGGGCCCCTGATGATCACATTCTGATCTCTCCTAATGTGTTCAACCCATTCTACGGCTGGTACTAAGGATAGTAGGCCCTTTTCGAGATCCAAATATCGCATCTTGGTATCATTAAAAGGGTGAGAGTTGAATTCCAATGACCTCTCAGGCCCATCTGGTCCTTTCTGCCTTTCTGGTCCTTTTTCTTCCAAATAATAAATCAAATCCCAATATGTTAGTATTGGCTTCACCCACCAACGCTTCAGTTTGAATCAATTTATCTTCCCCTGGGAGCCATAAAGTGATCTTGGCTGTGTGGCATTCCTTTATGATCCCATCAATTCCTGTGAATTTTAGCTTGCGGAGACCGGGTTTAACATTTAGGCGTTCTGCGGTCTCCTTAGTAATCACTGATATTTGGGCACCAGTATCAATAAGAAAATCTACAAAAACACTCTGAGATCCCACTGGTACAGCAATAATTGGTTCATGATGTTTACTAGAGAGCCACTGCATAGCTAACACCCTCCGGGCAGGATGGCTCACTGTCCTCCCCAGGGGCATAAGTTTTTTTGCAGTATATCTTTCCTGTCATTCAAATCCCTCTGTGGCGCTGAGGGTGTGAGTTTGTCAGGGGCTATAGGCCTCCCTGGTGACTGACCTCCCTTTAGCGAATCAGGTCTCCTGCTCAGCGATTTTACCAGAGCTCAGAGATCAGCAGTGGATGAGTCCTTATCAAATTTAGGTTTGGCCTTGAGTTTCGGCTTAGGAGTATAGACTTGACAAACTCGGCTAAGGAGGGGTTGTTGGGCCTCTCAGCAGTCGAACCAACCCAGCCCATCCTGCGTCCATAATCATAGATTCATAGATTTATAGATTGGTCCAGGCCGGAAGGGACCTCCAAAGGTCATCTAGTCCGACCTCCCCGCAGTCAGCAGGGACACCCCCAACTAGACCAGGTTGCCCAGGGCCTCGTCGAGCTTCACCTTGAATATCTCAAGGGAAGGGGCCTCAACCACCTCCCTGGGCAACCTGTTCCAGTGTTCCACCACCCTCATGGTAAAGAATTTTTTCCTAATATCCAATCTAAATCTCCCCTTCTCCAGCTTAAAACCATTGCCCCTCGTCCTGTCACTGCAGGCCTTTGTAAACAGACCCTCCCCAGCCTTCCTGTAGGCCCCCCTCAGGTACTGGAAGGCCGCTATGAGGTCTCCCCGGAGCCTCCTTTTCTCCAAGCTAAACAACCCCAGCTCCCTCAGTCTGTCCTCATAGGAGAGGTGCTCCAGCCCCCTGATCATTTTGGTGGCCCTCCTCTGGACCCGCTCCATCAGGTCCATGTCCTTTCTATATTGAGGGCTCCAGACCTGCACACAGTACTCCAGGTGAGGTCTCACCAGAGCAGAGTAAAGTGGCAGAATCACCTCTCTGGATCTGCTGGCAACACATCTCTTGATGCAGCCCAGGATGTGATTGGCCTTCTGGGCTGCGAGAGCACATTGCCTGCTCATGTCCAGCTTCTCGTCCATCAGCACCCCCAAGTCCCTTTCCTCAGGGCTGCTTTCTAATACCTCAGACAGTTTTCCCTAGCATATTCCTTTCATGCACCACAGGGACTTTATCCCCTTCTACTGTATGTAAAAGGTCTGACTGAGCAGGACCACCTCGATTGATGGATCCCCTGGTATTAACTAACCAGGTAGCTTGCGCTAAATGCTTGTCCCAATTTTTGAAGGCTCCACCACCCATCGCTTTCAGGGTAGTTTTTAACAATCCATTGTATCTCTCAATTTTCCCAAAAGCTGGTGCATGATAGGGAATATGATATATCCACTCAATGCCATGTTCTTTTGCCCACTTACTTATAAGATTGTTTTTGAAATGAGTTCCATTGTCAGACTCAATTCTTTCTGGAGTACCATGTTGCCACAAGACTTGCTTTTCAAGGCCCAGGATGGTATTCCGGGCAGTGGCATGGGGCACGGCATAGGTTTCCAACCATCCGGTGCTTCCTTCCACCATTGTATAGCACATAACGCTTACCCTGGCGGGTTTGAGGGAGTGTGATATAGTCGATTTGCCAAGCCCCCCGATACTTGTATTTCAGCCACCGACCTCCATGCCACAAAGGTTTTAACCTTTTAGCTTGCTTGATTTCGGCGCATGTTTCACAGTCGTGGATAACCTGCGCAATGGCGTCCATGGTTAAATCCACCCCTCGGTCACGAGCCCATTTGTACGTTGCATCTCTTCCTTGATGACCTGAAGTGTCATGGGCCCACCAAGCTAAAAATAATTCACCTTTACATTCCCAGTCCAAATCTGTCTGGAAAATCTTAGCAGCTCGGTCCACTTGTTGATTGTTCCGATGTTCCTCAGTGGCTCAACTCATAGGTACGTGGGCATCTACATGGCGTACTTTCACGACTAGTTTCTCTAGCCGGTCAGCAATATCTTGCCATAATTCAGCAGCCCAAATGGGTTTACCCTTGTGCTGCCAGTTGCTCTGCTTCCATTGTTTTAACCATCCCCACAGAGCATTTGCCACCATCCATGAGTCAGTATAGAGTATTGGCCACTTTTCTCGTTCAGCAATGTCTAGGGCCAGCTGGATAGCTTTTACCTCTGCAAATTGACTTGATTCACCTTCTCCTTTAGTTGCTTCTGCAACTCGCCGAGTAGGACTCCATACAGCAGCTTTCCATCTTCGATGCTTTCCTACAATACGACAAGATCCATCAGTGAACAAAACATACTGTTTCTCATTATCTGAGAGTTCATTATATGGTGGGGCTTCCTCAGCACGTGTTACCACCTCCTCTGGTGGCATTGTGAAATCTCCGCCTTCGGGCCAGTTTGTGATCACTTCCACAATTCCTGGATGATTTGGATTTCCTATTTGAGCTCGCTGTGTGATTAAGGCAACCCACTTACTCCAGGTAGCATCGGTGGCATGATGAGTAGAAGGAACTTTACCTTTGAACATCCAACCCAACAATGGCAATCGGGGTGCCAGGAGGAGCTGTACTTCAGTACCAATTACTTCTGAAGCAGCTCTAACTCCTTCATATGCTGCCAAGATTTCTTTCTCAGTTGGGGTATAGTTGGCCTCGGAGCCTTTATAGCCTCGACTCCAGAATCCCAGGGGTCGACCTCAAGTCTCCCCTGGTACTTTCTGCCATAGGCTCCAGGTAGGGCCATTGGTCTCCAGCTGCAGCGTACAGCACATTTTTAATCATAGAATCATAGAATGGTTAGAGTTGGAAGGGACCTTAAAGATCATCGAGTTCCAACCCCCCTGCCATGGGCAGGGACACCTCCACTGGAGCAGGTTGCTCAAAGCCCCATCCAGCCTGGCCTTGAACACTTCCAGGGATGGGGCAGCCACAACTTCCCTGGGCAACCTGTTCCAGTGCTTCACCACCCTCACAGTAAAGAATTTCCTCCTAATATCTAATCTAAATCTCCCCTCTTCCAATTTAAAACCATTACCCCTTGTCCTGTCACTACACTTCCTTACAAAGAGTCCCTCTCCGGCTCTCCTGTAGGCTCCCTTCAGATATTGGAAGGCTGCTATGAGGTCTCCCCGGAGCCTTCTCTTCTCCAGGCTGAACAACCCCAGCTCTCTCAGCCTGTCTTCATAGGAGAGGTGCTCCACCCCTCTGATCATCTTCGTGGCCCTCCGCTGGACCCATTCCAACAGGTCCATGTCCTTCCTGTGTTGAGGACTCCAAAGCTGGACACAGTACTTCAGGTGGGGTCTCACGAGTGCAGAGTAGAGGGGTAGAATCACCTCCCGCGACCACTTCTCTTGATGCAGCCCAGGATGCGGTTGGCTTTCTGGGCCGCCAGTGCGCACTGCCGGGTCATGTTGAGCTTCTCATCCACCAACACCCCCAAGTCCTTCTCCTCAAGGCTGCTCTCCAGCCATTCTCCACCCAACCTGTATTTGTGCCTGGGATTGCCATGTCCCAGGTGCAGGACCCTGCACTTGGCCTGGTTGAACTTCATGCAATTTGCATGAGCCCATCTCTCAAGCCTGTCCAGGTCCCTCTGGATGGCATCCCTTCCCTCCAGCGTGTCGACCAAGCCACTGAGCTTGGTGTCGTCGGCAAACTTGCTGAGGGTGCACTCTATCCCACTGTCCATGTCTCCGACAAAGATGTTAAATAGCACTGGTCCCAGTCCTGACCCCTGAGCAACTCCACTCGTCACTGGCTGCCAATTGGACTTTGAACCATTGACCACAACCCTTTGAGTGCGGCCATTCATGTCCTGTCCTCTTCTGGATCGTCATCAGAGGAACCCTCTCCCTTGCTGTCTGGCTTGGGCAGGTCTTTGTCGTAAATGACAGGGGAAGGAGCTGACTTCCTTTTCTGCTTCCTGGTCACCGGGGCAACTTGTGCCGGTTCTGCTGGCGCTGGGGTAGCGGCAGTGCTCGTTCTGGGAGCTGGAGCAGTGACAGCGCTGGCTGTCGGGGCTGGAGCAGCTGGTGCCGCTACGGGTGTGGGAGGGGCTGGCGATAGAGATGTGGGGGGTGCGGGCGGCGGAGTAACTTTTACCGCCGGCTGCGGAGTGACCGGGGCCGGGATGAGCCGGGGCGCGGCTTGTGCCGGAGCCGGGGCCGAAGCCGGTGCTGGTGGAGGTGCGGGCCTGGCCGGTGCCGGAGCCGGTGGTGGGGCAGCCGATGCCGCTGGGGCCGGTGTCGGCGGGGCCAGGGGCGTGGCTTTCGCCGGTGCCAGAGCCTTGGCTTGTGCCGGTGGCTGTGGGGGAGCAGCCGGTGCCGTTGGCACCGGTGTCGGCGTGGCCTTGGCCGGTGCCGCTGGCCGCCGGGGCCGGGGCCGGGGCTGGGGCTGGTTCTGTTTGTGTCTGTACTGAGACTCTCGCTGGGGCTGGGGCAGCAACCGTTTGTGTCCCTGCTGTGGCTTTTGCTGGGGCCGTTGTCCGAGTCTCTGCTATTTCTGATTCCACCCGTGTCTGAGTAGCAATACTGCATGTCACATAATGCTCACTCTGATCCTCCTCATATCTAATAATAGTTAACCCCTGCAGCACATTCAGTACCATCGACATCAAAATCAGGATCACATGACAGAGACAATCATCACAATCATTCTCTGAACAGCCCAAAGGTTTTTCACCCCTTAATTCCATTGGTATCACTTTGAGATAATCACTAACAGGCAAAGTAAACTTTCCGCAGGTAAAATCAAAAGTGTAATTAGCAACAGGATCCATCATATGATGCCCGAGACACGCAGATATCCTAATAATCGCATATTTCATATTATACACCTGAGCACCAGCCCACACCAACAAAGCACACCTGGGCCACCGCATCCAAACACAGAACAAATATAAACCGATCTCAATACAAAAAGTCAATATGCTCGACCAGTTAAGCACCACTACATCAATTAACTTAATACAAAGCTCTCTAAAAATACCATATAAAATATTCTGTAGGAACGACATGATGTAAGCTGTCGGTTCTCCCTGAGCAAGCTGGAATTCAAACTATTCAGGCAATCTATCAGAGCTCGGGTCATGCCCCACGTTGGGTGCCAATAAATCTGTTGTGGTTTCGTCCGAATTTACCAAAACCAGACCAACAGATGGCCCTTCCCCGCAAAAAAAAAAGAGAGGAGAAGAAAAGATAAGGAGATTTAGATGTTTAGAATGAACTAAACTACTTTAATGAAGAATTAATATTAAAATAAAAAAGAAGAAAATAGATACAATATATACAAAACCGTATCAAGCTCCCAGGATGACACCACTGGCAGGCACTGGGGAAGTCCCAGACTGGACTCAGCAGTGGATGGGAACTGGATTTTATATTGAGCATGGGGCAGATGGGATGGAATACCTCAGTTAGTCAGGTTTGGGTCACCTGTCCTGTCCACTCCTCCCCACAGATGTGACCCCTCTACGTTTTTCTGTTTCCAACCCTCCAATGGGGCAAATAACGAAATTGGCTGTTGTTATAGCAATAAGTATAAGCAAGGGCCTCCCTGCATACCATTCCTTGGCATGGAGCACAAACATTGGTCTTATCATTCTGAGAACAAGCAGTTTTCTCCACAATATGCCGTTAATTTCAGAGAGTTAGAGGAGGCCTAGCTAAAATGTAAAATTACAGAACAGAAAATTGGTTCTGTTTTACTTCAAACTGGGACACCATCCCACGTTTCAGGGTTAGTACGCCAAACGATTTTGCGGATCTGTGCTGTGGAATCGCTAGCCGTTGGCATTGATTCCAGCACGGAGTGCAACTTTTCCCGAAACTGACTTTCTATTGATTTTTCACCAACAGCCAACAATAAAGTCTTAAGCAGCTCATTTTCCTTCTTTAAACTTGCAATTTCTATTAGGAGAGTATCTACTCGCGTACCTAACTGTTCCCATTCAAAACTTAGAGATTTCTTTAACACTTCATTGTACGACTTAAAAAAGTAGCATATTCCACATCTGCAATTCGTTCAGGAGGTGGGGATTCCTTAGCCTCCTGCTGTGCACATGATGAACAAGCTCCTAAGATCACACAGTCAGTTCCTTTACCCCTATTACCTTTAACTCTCTGCTCACTCCTGCACTGTTCTATTCGCTCTACTATTTTATCTTCATCTTTCCAGAATTTCTGGGCCCATTCTAGTCCTGCTTGGGACAGTGCACACTTATATTTTAGTAGGAGTTTATCGATGGCAAATCCTGTCAGTGATGCCATTTTTTACTGTCATGATAAAAGGACTGTAGTTTTGATATTTTGTCTGTCAGAGTCCCAGGACTTTCACTGATTTGCTATCAGAGTCCCAGCAAAGGACTTTGACTGAGTCAGATTCACAAATAATTGAAATCAGTTATTTTATTGAGAGTGACAGAACAGATTTGAGATTACCGTTGATAAATTCACTAACTACAATAGTGCTAATTAATTAATGTAAATATTGCAAGCAAAAATAATGATAGTACAACAACCCGGGGGTAACATTCACCAGAGGGTGAAAGGTGCAGTGCTTACCCAGAAAGGCATCCCTGCCTGGGGTGGAGGAAGAGAACGCAGCTTGTCGACTGGCCTGTCAGGTATCAAGTTTCTTCTCTCCCAATTTAACAGTCATTTTCTCCATCTTTTATCCCCAAAATTACAAGGTTTCCCTCCCCTGGGTGACATGCAGTATGATTTGGGTGGTGAGATGAGTGCTATATGTTTAGCAAGATCTCTATAATCTTCATTAGGATTAGCATATACAGGGGTATAAACAAAGAACTTCACAGAGTCTCTGTTATCTTGACTTTACTGTCTTTGCTGATGAAAATCAGGACTGTCCTGGCTCCCCAGGGCTCCCTGTTATTTATACATCCTGTGATAGCCAGGCAAGTCTTCACTTCCCTAGGTTGCACAAGAGATAGCAAAGCCAGTATTTATTGCTCTTTGAGAAGAAAGACCTCACCTCATTATCCAAATTCCACAGATAGAATACCCCTGTTGGTCATTTTTAGGTCACCTGTCCTGTCTGCTTCTCCCTGCAAGTGGGACCCCTCTATGCTTTTCCACTTCCGACCCATCAACGGGGCAAATAATGAAATTAGCTGGCCTTGGTTTTTATAGCAATAAGTATAAGCAAGAGCCTCTCTGCATACTATTCCTTGGCATAAACTATAAACATAGGTCTTATCACTCTGAGAACGAACAGTTTTCTGCACAATATGCTGTTAATTTTGGAGAGTTAGAAGAGGCTTAGCTAAGAAGTCTAGTTACTGAACAGAAAGTTGGTTGTCTTCTACCTTAAGCCAGGACAAGATTGACCTTCCTCCCCCATTAAGGTATGTAGCACACATGTACTATCGTATGTTATCACGTGTTATTGTGTTGCCCATCCTTCAGAGACACGTTCACTTGACAGAGGGGCTTTCCAGTGCAGGTCTGGTGAGTCCAATGGGGGAGTGGAATTCATTCCAGTGATCTTAGTCACTTCCATCATATGAACTGCTACAGCTGCTCAAACTGTCAACAGGAGATCTCCCTGCCTCATGGCACATATGCTGTGAATATCTTGAGGGTGTGTTGGTACAGTCTCTAGGAGGAGAAACAGGTTCTGATATGTTGAGGCTTTGAGTAAAAGGCAGGTAGATATTTGTACTCTGAGATAAATGAGTGCTAGTGCAAGCTCTGTAGGAAGGAAGGAAACCCAGTTACAGAGTGAGGAGGCACGGAGCCCCTGGAAATGCACAAACACACAAAACATCAGTGTAAAGGCTCATGCAGTACTGGTGGATGCTGAGAGAATGAGGACTGTTTACTAGGAGGTATTGTGAAAAAAAAATCAGAGATGAAAACATCACAACAGACATGGTTCTCTTGAGAGGCTCTGGGATATGCCTTGGGATTGAAATAGTCTCTTTCGTTCTCTCATAACAAATAACATATCAACATATTTTTAATAACAAATTTTGGAAGCTGAGCCTTTGCACTATGCGAAACACGTGTAGGCTTCATTATAACTAATGCTCGTGTGTGTGTATGCACTGTCTGATATAGGAGAGGCATGGACTTTCTGCTGGGATTAATTTAATTTGTTCAAATGCACCAAACATTTTTATCACTGTTAATTTTGACATGCAACTTTAGATACAAACTGTATAACAAAAAATTGGACTCTGTACTTTTGGAATGCAGTTAAATTTACTGGTCCTCAGATTAACATGAATAAAATATCACAGGCAAGAAAGGATTTAGATATGATTTTATGGTATAAATGTATGAATTCATAATTCACACCAGAATTTTTATGAATAAACTACCGAAGAGAAGCTGAAAAGTAGTGGAAGGTATCAGAAGAGCATATTGATTTTCATGTAGGAGAACCCAACTCAGAGGATGTTGCAAACATCAAGAGAAAATGTTGCTCTAAAACTTTTAAAAAGATGAACTATATACATATTTTAAGTTCATTTTCTTTTTGTGGGCAGGTTATGGCAGAGAAAGCTGAAGTAGGCGGGGAGGAGAGTGAATAGTGAGAATGCATTTTATGTCTAAGGGAGAAAATGAGATCACTTGCATCTGATGAATACAGAATCTGGTGTACAGAAGCACCACCTACTGGAAAAATCTGACTTTTCCTTTTATTATTAAAATACAGTTCTCAATATGTAATTCCCATTATGTTCTTAGACATTGTTCCAGTTCAGAGACCACTTACTAGTCTGAAGTTAGTGCCTTGTCATGTCTCTCTCAAACCAGGACATGCCTAACCCCAAAACACACAGTTTCAAGGTTTCTAATACAGAGGATTTATAAAGGAAGAAACTGAAGGGGCAATAGGCCACTTGGCCACAGAAGATTTTAAAACCAAGAGAGTGTGTAGAAATTTTTTTCAGCAAGCAGAAGATATTTTGGGATTTAATAGAATGATAGAATCTTAGAATGGTTAGAGTTCAAAAGGGACCTTAAAGATCATCTAATTTCAACCCCCCTGCCACAGGCAGAGACAAATCCCACTAGATCAGATTGTTCAAAGCCCCATCTGGCTTGGCCTTGAAAACTTTGAGGGTTGGGACATCCACAACTTCCCTGGGCAACCTGTTCCAGTGTCTCACCACCCTCACAGTAAAGAATTTCTTCCTGATATCTAACCTAAAACTACCCTCTTTCAGCTGAAAACAGTTACCCCTCGTCCTATTTCTATACTCCCTGATAAAGTCCCTCCCTGTCTCTCCTGTAGGCCCCCTTCAGGCACTGGAAGGCCACAATATGGTCTCCCCAGAGCCTTCTCTTCTCCAAGCTGAACAAGCCCAACTGTCTCAGCCTGTCCTCATAGGAGAGGTGCTCCATCCCTCTGATCATTTGTGTGGCCCTCCTCTGGACTCGTTCCAACAGGTCCATGTCCTTCTTATGTTGGGGGTCCAGAGCTGGACCGGTGGGGTCTCACAAGAGCGGAGAGAGGGGTAGAATCAACTCCCTCGACCTGCTGGCCACACTTCTCTTGATGCAGCCCAGGATATGGTTGGCTTTCTGGGATACTAGCACACGTTGCCAGCTCACGTTGAGCATTTCATCCACCAACATCCCCAAGTCCTTCTCCTCAGGGCTACTCCCAATGCATTCTCTGCCCAGCCTGTATTTATGCCTGGGATTGCCCCGACCCAGGTGCAGGACCTTGCACTTGTTCTTGTTGAAATTCATGAGGTTTACATGGGCCCACCTCTCAAGACTGTCCAGGTCCCTCTGGATGGCATCCCTTCCCTCCAGCATGTCGACTGCTCCACACAGCTTGGTGTCGTCTGCAAACTTTCTGCGGGTGCACTCAATCCTACTGTTCATGTCACTGACAAAAAAGTTACACTCACCGGTCCCAATACCGACCCCTGAATGCCACTCGTCACCGGTCTCCACTTGGACATCAAGCCATTGACCGGAGCTCTTTGCGAGCAACTATCCAGCCAATTCCTTATCCACCAAGTGGTTCATCCATCAAATCCGTCTCTCCAATTATAGAGACAAGAATGTCATGCGGGACAGTGTTGAATGCTTTGCGTAAGTCTAGGTAGATGATGTCAGTTATTCTTCCCTTATCTACTAATGCATTTCTAGAAGGCCACCAAATCTGTCAGGCATGATTTGCCCTTAATGAAGCCATGTTGTATGTCACCAATCACCTCCTTCTTTTCCATGTGCCTTAGCATAGTTTCCAGGAGGATCTGCTCCATGATCTTGCCGGGCACAGAGGTGAGACTGACTGGCCTGTAGTTCCCCAGGTCTTCCTTTTTTTCCTTTCTAAAAATGGGGGTTATGTTTCCCCTTTTCACAGAATCACAGAATCACAGAATATTTTTGGTTGGATGGGACCTTGGAGATCATCGAGTCCAACCAACAAAAAAACAAAAACAAAAAAAACCCAAACCCCCCCCCCCAAAAAACACACCCAAAAAATCCCAGAACACCAACACCAAACCCAAACCAAAACAAACGCCCACAACCACACCCCACCCACAAACAGACGCAAACCAACAATCTCAGGCACTAGAGCATGCCCTGAAGTGCCACGTCTACACGTTTCTTAAATACCTCCAGGGATGGCGACTCCACCACCTCCCTGGGCAGGCTGTTCCAGTGCCTGACCACTCTCTCAGTAAAGTAATTCTTCCTAATATCTAATCTAAACCTCCCCAGCCGCAACTTCAGACCATTTCCTCTGGTCCTGCCATTATTCCCTTGGGAGAAGAGGCCAACACCCACCTCTCTACACCCTCCTTTCAGGTAGTTGTAGAGGGCAATGAGGTCCCCCCTCAGCCTCCTCTTCTCCAAACTAAACATGCCCAGTTCCCTCAGCCTCTCCTCATATGACTTGTTCTCTAGACCCCTCACCAGCTTGGTGGCTCTCCTCTGGACACGCTCCAGCAGCTCAATGTCCTTCCTGTAGTGAGGGGCCCAGAACTGAACACAGTACTCGAGGTGAGGCCTCACCAGCACCGCATACAGAGGCACAATCACTTCCCTACTCCTGCTGGCCACGCTATTCCTGATACAGGCCAGGATGCCGTTGGCCTTCTTGGCCGCCTGGGCACGCTGCTGGCTCATGTTCAGCCGGCTGTCCACCAACACCCCCAGGTCCTTTTCTGCTGGGCAGCTTTCCAGCCACTCTGCCCCAAGCCTGTAGCATTGCCTGGGGTTGTTGTGACCGAAATGCAGGACCCGGCACTTGGCCTTATTAAACCTCATCCCATTGACCTTGGCCCATTGATCCAACCTGTCCAGGTCCCTCTGTAGAGCCTGCCAACCCTCAAGCAGATCAACACTCCCACCTAGTTTGGTGTCATCTGCAAACTTACTGAGGGTGCACTCAATCCCCTCATCCAGATCGTCAATAAAGATATTAAACAAGACCAGCCCCAAAACTGAGCCCTGAGGGACACCACTGGTGACCGGCCGCCAACTGGATTTCACCCCATTAATTACAACTCTCTGGGCACAGCCATCCAGCCAGTTTTTTACCCAGTGAAGACTATACTTGTCTATGCCATGATTCGCCAGCTTCTCCAGGAGAACGCTGTGGGGGACGGTGTCAAAGGCCTTACCAAAGTCCAGGTAGACAACGTCCACAGCCTTCCCCGCATCGAGAAGGCGGGTCACATGGTCATAGAAAGAGATCAAGTTGGTTAAGCAGGACCTCCCTTTCATAAACCCATGCTGGCTGGCCCTGATCCCTCAGCTGCCCTGCAGTTGCTGTGAGAGCTCACTCAAGATGATTCTCTCCATGATCTTTCCCGGTACCGAGGTCAGACTGACAGGCCTATAGTTTCCCGGATCCTCCTTCTGGCCCTTCTTGTAGATGGGCGTCACATTGGCCACCCTCCAGTCATCTGGTACCTCTCCTGTTGACCAGGATTGTTGATAGATAATGGAGAGAGGCTTGGTGAGCTCTCCCACCAGCTCCCTGAGTACTCTTGGGTGAATCCCATCCGGCCCCATGCACACACAAGCAAAGCAAAATATGGAATTAATTCACTATTTCCCATTAGCAGGCAGATGTTTAACCACTTCCTGGAAAGCAGGGCCTCAGCACTTGTAATGGTTACTTGGGAAGACGAACACCATAACTCCGAATGTCCCCCACTTCCTCCTTCTTCCCCCAAGCTTTTATTGCTGAGCATGACATTATATGGTATGGAATATCCCTTTGCTAAGTTTGGGTCAGCTATCCTGTCTGTGTTCCCTTCCAACTCCCAGCCTACTCATTGGGAGGAAAGAGTGGGAAAAAGAAAACCTCAATGCTGTGCAAACACTGTTCAACAATAGCTAAAACACTGGTGTGTTATCAACACTCTCTTAGTCACAAATCCAAACAACAGCACCATACAGGCTACTATGAAGAAAATAAACTCCATCCCAGCCAGACACAGTACAAAGCAAAACACTACATCTCTGATGGTTATAGAAATCTCTCATCTCTCCCACAGACTAAATTTTGTATTGCCCTCTGCGGGTTCGGTTAAAGGTCACTCACACAGTTAAGATTTACGTGCATCTGAAGCAACAGTGTGTGCCAGTAGCGACCTTGAGAGCAGGGGAGGATGAGAAACATAAGTTACACATCCTGAAGCATATCCTGACAAAAACCAGAACACAGTCTGGGAACTGGAACTTGTCCTGGTAGCAGAGTACCTGTTATTGTGATAAGCTCAGTAGAAGGTAAAAAATATTTTTCTAAGTCCATGATTGGGCATTACGAGGGGAGTGGGTTTGTGTCTTAGTGTATATAAGTTTCTCTGTGTAGGAATAAAGGTTGTCGATTTGGATTCACTTACTGCATGACCTACGAGTCCGTGATTTCTTCATACGCCACAAATGGCGCCCGAACAGGGTTAAAGATTCAGCACGATGGTGATCAAGGATCAGTGGCGTACCCCCGTGAGCCGGACGGAAGACGTTGATCACCAAGGAGCTCCTATATACTCATCGCTGCACGATATAAGGTTAGCACAGCGAGGGGCCGGGGAAGGTATTATTATAATGGGGCAGTCTGCGACGAAAGAGCAGCAGATACATAAAGCACTTTTAATGAAAATCGTTAAGGAACAAGGATTCAAGTTACAGCCTCTTAAGCTTGTACAGCTTTTTGTGTGGATTCGGGATCATTGTCCATGGTATCCCCCCAATGGGTCTTATAATCTTTCTGACTGGCAGAAAGTGGGAGAATGCTTGCAAGCACGACTAATTATTGATCATGATGTTAATCCTGATAATATCGTAACGTGGTGTGTCATATATACGGCATTAAGAACATTCCTCCCTACTGATAAAGTGTTTGCTAACTCAGATTTTCCACCTCCGCCGGCTGATTTATTAACTTTAGAGGATACAGCTCTGGCTGGTTCAGACCCTGACGCTGAGCCTGTCTGTGATTCAGCTCAGCAGCCACAATTGCCGTTAGCTGCTACAGTAGAAGCAGCCGACGACTTAGACTCACAGATACCTGAGGATCCCTTCGATCCAGGTCCTATTGACTCTGATCAAGAGTCTGATTTGTACCTGTCTTTAACTCTGGTTAAAGCTATGGTGGCTTCTGCGCCAACCGCGGAACAGATCTTGCAAAATACTAAATGAATGACTGTTAGTCGTGCCTCCGTTATGCATCCGCCGCCTTATGCTCCTTCTCTAGACGTGCCTCCTAATGATTCTCACGATAAGGCAAGAAGGGAGTTTGTGGAAGCGTGTAGAAAAAGGGCTTTGCAAGAGGGTGATATTGAAATGCTTCAAGCTATGCCGGTCATCTATAGACCCCATCAGCTTCCTCACTATGAGACACTGACATATGAAGTTATCAAAGAGTTACGAAAATCCATTAAGGAAAATGGCTTACAATCCTCCTTTACTATTAGTTTGCTGGAAGCGATATCGGAGTCGTATGTTATAGTTCCTGCAGATTGGAAAATGGTGTTAAAGTTGATGTTAACGGCAGGGCAATATTCCATCTGGTTAACAGAATATCGTGAGTTGGTCACTGCCCAAGCAATAGAAAATTTGACAGCTGGGCATCCTATTGGGACTGATCACTTGATGGGAGAAGGGCAATACGCGACTTCAGCAGCGCAAGTTCAAATGAATAGATTAGCTTTCCAACAAGCATCTACGCTCGCCTTATGGGCTTTAAAATGAGTTCCCGATGGTAAACGTACAGAACTGTCATTTGCGAGTATCCGACAGGGAGCGCAAGAGCCTTACATAGAATTCATAGACCGCTTGCAAACAGCTATTTCTCGAAAGATTGAACTTCCAGCAGCTGCTGAACTTTTATTAATGCAATTAGTAGTGGAAAATGCTAACAATGAATGCCGCAGGGCTTTAGACCCTATACGTGGCAAGGCCACCACTTTGAATGAACTTATTAAAGCGTGTCAGCATGTAGGAACGGAAGAGCGCAGGTTTGAGATGTTAGCGACGGCATTAGCTCAACAACTAACTGTGGCTCGTGCTGCTATTAAATGTTTTTCGTGTGGGCAGGATGGACACATGAGAAAGGATTGCCCAAAACGAAGGGGAGAAAGGGATAAGACTCCGAAAGAATTATGTCCTCGGTGCCAGAAAGGATATCATTGGAGCAATCGATGTCACTCTAAATTTGATAAAAATGGTAATCCCTTACCCTGTCTGCAGTCGGGAAACGCCAGGAGGGGCGCACAGTCCGGTGCCCCATGCAATCCCAACAGGGCCCAAGGCCAGACGCTGCAATTAGCACCACAGCAGGGGAATGGACAAGCAATGCAGGCATCATCCCCCGCCGTGCCACTGCCGGGAGTGCTGGGCTGGACGTGGCAACTGTCGCCACAACAAACGTAAATGATACTTCTGTGCGCCTGATATCGACGGGACTGCAAGGGCCGCTGCCTTTTAAAAGACATGCTTTGTTACTGGGCCGGTCTTCTACTACAAAGATGGGTTTGTTTGTTTTACCTGGGATTATTGATAGTGACTATCGGGGAGAAATTAAAATCATGGTATGGACTCCAAATCCTCCCTGTACCATACCAGCAGGTGAACGCATTGCTCAATTAATACCTCTCCCTAGTTTGTCTCCTTTAACAGACGACACTGCTGCATCGGCACCGATCCGTGGAGCTGGAGGTTTCAGGAGTACAGGATCCCCACAGATTTATTGGACTCGGCAGATCACGACTCAACAACCCTTTCTTACTTGTCGACTTAATGGTAAAGATTTTTCAGGGTTGGTAGATACTGGAGCGGATATTTCTATCATCCGTAAGTCTGACTGGCCGTCTGAATGGCCTGTTGTGGACACAGCTGCTTTAATTACTGGGGTGGGAGGAACTCAGCTTCCTCAACAATCGCTACAATCCCTGCTGGTTGAAGGACCGGATGGGAAAATAGCTAAATTGAAACCATACATTCTACCAGTACCCTGTACATTATGGGGCCGTGACTTGATGTCACAATGGGGTTTGCTTTTAACGACGCATTTTTGACTGGGGTCGCTGATGTCCAACCGCGGCTCAAACTTACGTGGTTAACCAATTCCCCTGTTTGGGTTGATCAGGGGCCCCTCAGAGGTGAGCGGTTGGAGCGAGCGCGAGAGCTGGTTGCAGAACAATTGCAGTTAGGACATATTGTCCCTTCTACAAGCCCATGGAATACTCCAATTTTTGTAATACCTAAGAAATCGGGCAAATGGCGATTATTGCAGGATTTACGGGCAGTTAATGCTGTTATAGCTCCAATGGGTGCACTGCAATCGGGACTGCCGAATCCTGCAATGATAACACAATCTTGGAATCTTCTTGCCGTTGATTTAAAGGATTGTTTCTTTACAATTTTTCTGCATCCTGATGATTGTCCACATTTTGCCTTTTCTGTGCCTTCTATTAACAATGAAGGGCCTATGGAGAGATATCATTGGGTAGTGCTTCCTCAAGGCATGAAAAATAGTCCAACTATTTGTCAATTTGTTGTTTATTCTGCTTTGAAACCAGTGAAAACACAATTTCCTACCCTGTTGTTTTAACATTACATGGATGATATTTTAATTGCTGCGCCTGATGAGTTTCAGTTACAATCTGCGTTTGCTGAGGTGAAATTGGCCATGGAACGCTACGGACTTCGGATTGCACCTGAGAAGGTACAGTCTATACCACCTTGGAAATATCTGGGTTGGCAAATCTTAGATAAAACCATTATTCCACAACCCATACGAATTGACAATACAGTAACTACATTGAATGAGTTACAAAAATTATTGGGAACCCTTAATTGGCTACGACCTTTATTGGGGATTTCTACAGAATTATTCTCTCCCCTGTTTGACCTTTTGAAAGGCGATTCTGATTTGTCATCCCCAAGATCGATTACCGGGGAAGCTTCAGAAGCATTGCAGATTGTGGCAGAAAGGGTTAATACAGCCTTTGCATCCAGGTATGATTTAAATTTACCTTTCCGTCTATTTTTAATCCCTAATTCTTTCCAGCCGTATGCGCTTATTGGCCAATGGGATGAAAAGGAACAACAGCTAGTTGTACTAGAATGGATTTTCCTTCCTCATTCATTTTCAAAAACTGTAACTACTTTGCTTGAGATGTTTGTGAGATTCATTTCTACAGGTCGACTGCGATGCCAGCAACTTCGAGGAACTGATCCGGATTTCATTCATATGTACATCACAAAGGAAGATTTTACGGTAATGCTTCATGAGAGTTTATCTTTACAGGCAGCCTTTGCGGACTACCTTGGCAAAATACTTTATACTCTGCCGAAGCACCGTCTGCTTAACTCCCTAAAAGATGTTCCTCTACAGCCTCTTTTTTTACAGCAATCTTTGCCAATCCCTAATGCCGGAACGGCATTCATTGACGGCTCTGGAAGAATGGGCAAGGCTGCTGTTGTCTGGCAAGAGGCCACACGTGGGTGGCAACACTGTTGTTTTTCAGTCAGGTTCTACTCAATTGGTTGAGCTTGCAGCTGCTATCCATGCATTCAGTTTATTTGCTGCTGAACCCCTTAATGTTGTCACTGACTCTGCCTATGTCTTTGGTATTATACGAAGATTAGAAAAATCCTTTTTAAAGGAAGTTGCAAATCAGGACTTGTTTGAGCTCCTCTCCAGACTGTATACACTGATTTCACGGAGAGCTCATTCTTATTTTGTGTCTCATTTACGTTCTCACACTACATTGCCTGGGCCTATGGTTGAAGGTAATGCTGTTGCCGATTCTTTTACCATGACTGTTGTGGTACCTAAGAAACTTCAACAGGCTCAACTCTCCCATGAATTTTATCATCAGAACGCCAAGGCACTCTCCAAGGATTTCCAGCTTACACAGCAGCAGGCACGAGAAATTGTCTCTGCCTGTCCAGATTGCCAGCTTCTCCTGCCACTTCCTACACAGACTGGATCTAATCCTCGTGGATTGCAGCCCAATGAACTATGGCAAACTGATGTTACTCATATTTCTGCCTTTGGAGTTTTTCGCTTTGTACATGTTACTGTTGACACCTTTTCTGGGTTTATCGTTGCTTCTGCACACAGGGGCGAAAAGGCTAAAGATGTCTGTCGCCATTGGCTTCGTGCAATTGCTGGTTTAGGTATTCCACAGAAAATTAAGACTGATAATGGGCCAGGCTATGTTGCCGGACAGACGAAAACCTTTTTAGCCGAGTGGGGTATCCTGCACGTTACAGGTATTCCCCATTCTCCAACTGGTCAAGCAATTATAGAGTGTTCCCACCTTACTCTGAAAAACATGCTTCATAAACAAAAAAGGGGGAATCCCCTGGGTATCACACCTCAGGAACAATTAGATAAAGCCACTTATGTTCTAATTTTTTTGAATCTTACGCGTGCTGACAATTTGACTGCTAATCGATGGCGATGTGGTTTGCCGGATCAGACAAATATGAAGCCTACTGTATTTTATAAAGACTTACAATCAGGACAATGGATGGGTCCAGTACCCTTGTTGTCATGGGGACGTGGTTATGGTTGTGTTTCTTTATCCACAGGACCATACTGGTTACCTGCAAAAAATATCAAGCCTGCCAACACTATACAGAAATATGCAGAATCTGTTGAAGACGTCTCTCAAGGCGAAGATAAAGAGGAAGATTCTAATCTTCCTCAGGTTTAATCATGTCGCATGTGTCTCGCATTATCATATGTATGTCTTGCCTGTGTTTAGGCCTCTCATATGGTGGGATCCAGTGTCACCTTTAAGTAATAATGACACAAGATGGATGAGAGGAGTTTGACTACCACCATCCTGTGACGATCTTAACAATTCCTTTGAGACTAGCCAGATATTTTATAGTGACTTACATGTGTGTCACACGGGCCAATGTCACTAGGCCCGAGAATCAATCTCCTTATATAAATTTTACTACTCAGTTACATCTTATTGGATTAAAACTAAATGGCAAAACTAATTACACTATGGTCACTCTGCCAAGTCCAAGCAATACCGAGGAGGAAGGTATTATCCCATGTTTGTCCTATTTTCCAGCATGCAACCTGCAAAATTGCAAGATCTACAACAATTGGCTCGGAGACCGTGTCTGAGGTTGTATCCTCAAAGACAAAATTTGTCATTTGGGTTTGTTATTGACTGGGGTCCGCATGGCACCTTTTGGAATCAAAAATACAGTTGTTTAGCATTATCTTTTAGTGAGGATAATGCGAGCCTTATTTGGCATGATGGGAAATGGCAGGACCTTTGATTCTAAGGACAATCATTTTAGCATTAAAACAGATCTATGGAGGTTAGTTTTGCCAGGTTTAACACGAACTGTATATCAGTTGTATATGCAGAAAAATATTACCTTAATCAATCTGATGGGTTTTGCATTGTGCTAATATAACTGTGTGTACTACTCACCCATATGTATTCGCATTAGCTTGTAATCTTAATGTAACCTTTAATGATAGTTTGTATTCATTAGAAGCACAATCCTTTTCTTTAAGAATTGTATTACACATGTTGATTTAGCATTAGGAAATTATATGACTATTGTTCTTTTAGAAGATGACCAGAAGTATGGATACCTGTTAATTTTACGCGTGAATGGGAAGGGCAAGATGGTATAGGTTATTTAGTTAGACTTCTTAAGGATGAAGTTGAAAATACCGAAAAGAGGGTTAAGTGCTTTCTTGAGTGATTAACTTTTGCTATAGTACATGATTACAGGCCTTTGAAGCTGCTTTGCTCTTTTTGTTTAATTTTCTTTCTTTTTGGGTTCCTAGGTTCAGTTATTAATTAGACGCGTGGTGTTCAGTGCCAGGTTGTGATGACCCTTGCTTTGATTTCTATTCTAACTAATAAAGGAGGGGGAGATGTGGGTTCAGTTAAAGGTCACTCCCACAGCTAAGATTTACGTGCATCTGAAGCAACAGTGTGTGCCAGTAGCGACCTTGAGAGCAGGGGAGGAATGAGAAACACAAGTTTCACATCCTGAAGCATATCCTGACAAAAACCAGAACACAGTCTGGGAACTGGAACTTGTCCTGGTAGCAGAGTACCTGTTATTGTGATAAACTCGGTAGAAGGTAAAAAATATTTTTCTAAGTCCATGATTGGGCATTACGAGGGAAGTGGGTTTGTGTCTTAGTGTATATAAGTTTCTCTGTGTAGGAATAAAGGTTGTCGATTTGGATTCGCTTACTGCATGACCTACGAGTCTGTGATTTCTTCATACGCCACAGCCCTCCCTTCAAGAAATATGAGAAATCCTCACACTCCTGTACAGTCTTTTCATAGGAGAAATGTTCTTAATTCCACCTCTTCCTTCACTGAAATTGATGGAGCAAAAGAGCTGACTAAATGTTCTACAAAGAAGTCTGCTTCCTACTAATCTGCACAACCAATTCAGTAGCAGGGATGAATGAAGTACTCATCCATTCCTTCTATTTTATTCTAGGGTCTTGTGACCTAGCACGTCTGTCGTGGTTTAACCTCAATAGGCAGCTAAGCACCACACAGCCACCTGCTCACTCCCCCACAGTGGGATGGGGGAGAGAATTGGAAGGGTAAAATTGAGAAGAATGCGTGGGTTGAGATAAAGACAGTTTAACAGGTAAAGCACAAGCCGCGCACACAAGCAAAGCAAAACAAGGAATTCATTCACCACTTCCCATCGGCAGGCAGATGTTTAGCCATTTCCAGGAAAGCAGGATTCCATCACATGTAATGGTTACTTGGGAAGACAAGCGCCATAACTCCCAACATAGAATCATAGAATGGTTTAGGTTGGAAGGGACCTTAAAGATCATCTAGTTCCAACCCCCCTGCCATGGGCAGGGACACCTCCCACTAGACCAGGTTGCTCAAAGCCCCATCCAGCCTGATCTTGAACATCCCCCACTTCCTTCTTCTCCCCCCAGCTTTTATTGGTGAGTATGATGTCATATGGTGTGGAATATCCCTTTGGTCAGTTGGGGTCAGCTGTCCCAGCTGTGTCCCCTCACAACTCCTTGTGCACCCCCAGCCTACTTGCTGGAGGGGCGATGTGAGAAGCAGAAAAGGCCTTGATGCTGCGTAAGCACTGCTCAGGAATAACTAAAACATCCCTGTGTTATCAACACTGTTTTCATCACAAATCCAAAACAGCACCGTAAAAGTTACGGTGAAGAAATTTAACTCTATCAGAGCCAAAACCAGCACATTCTCCACCCCTTATTCCATAACATTTATGTCATCCTCATATCGCACACTATCCAATACATCCTCATTAACCACCACCTCATTTTCTGTCCTTTGATAATATACACAGATACCATTCCCTTAGTGTATGGAACACCCCTGTAAATGTCCACAAATGTCCATTGAGTTCATTTAGTCCGTGACTTTGGGTTCTATCTGTTATGGTGGTCGCTCAGGACAGGAGAGGTGGTGTGTTGCATGGAGTTATTGGGCACCAAAGCCAGCTCAGGTCGGGTCACTGCTGCACTCGCACTGCTTCTTGTAAGGCTTGTCCACAATTAGTTCAGGTGCTTCCTGATTCCTGCTATAGTACTTCCTATAAGATGCAACTCAAATCATGGGTTACAATAATTTAAAGGTATATCCATTACAGTGTCCACCCCTGGTCCCTTTGAACCAGACCATAGGGTTTAACATTGCAATGAACTCCTCCCCTTGCCCCTGCTCTGGCTTGGACTTATCCACAGACTTAGAAGTGGATCTGCTCCAAGTGGAGCCTATCTATGGGCCACAGCCCCTTCAGGAGTATACCTGCTGCAGCATAGACTTATTCACAGCCACAGTTGCTTTGAGGTGCACCTGCTCCAGTGTGGCCTTACCCACAGACACAGTTCTTTCTGGAGAGTAACTGCTCCAACATGGCCTTACCCATGGCCACAGTCCCTTCAGGGGTGTACCTACTGTGTTATGGACTTATCTGTGGCCACAGATGCGTCAAGGTGTTCCAGCATGGCCTTGTACACGGCCACTGATGCTTCAGGTGTACCTGCTGCAGCATGGACTTATCCACAGACACAGACGCTTCAGGGTGTTCCGCTCCCACGTGGACTCATCCACAGCTCACAGTCCCTTCGACTCAAGTTCACACTGGAGTTCCATCCTGTCCAGTACAGCATCACAGAAACAGCAGTGATGCCCTGGCCATCTGCCAGCCCAGGTGCATGGCCATTGCTGTTATCAGAAGGTTCCCAGGCACAGCAGAGTAAGATGATAAGCAGTACAGCAAGCAGCAAAAGCAAAAAGCAGCCAATAAAAACCACTAGACTAATATACAGTAAAGCAAGCAAGCCCCATGGCAAGCGCAGGAGCCTGCCACATAATAGCTAAACAGCTATAACAGCTATAAATTTGATCTAGCACACTCCAATCAAATCTGTTATTATCTCAAACACTTCAAGACCCACGTTAGGTGCCAAAAAGGACTGTTGTGGTTTAACCCCAGTAGGCAGCTAAGCACCACACAGCCACTCGCTCACTCCCCCACAGTGGGATGGGAGAGAAAATTGAAAGGGTAAAAGTGCGAAGAACTTGTGAAGACGGTTAAATAGGTAAAGCAAAACCTGCACATGCAAGCAAAGCAAAATAAGGAATTCATTCACTACTGCCCATCGGCAGTATTGTGGTTTTGACTGGATTGACCAATAAGAAAAACAGATGGCCCCTCCCTCCCCCCTCTAAGGAAAAGAGAGGAGAGGAAGAGATAAAAGAGATCTATGAGTTTAGAAAAAACTAAACTACTTTAATGAAAATATTAATAAATAATGAAATAATAAATAATAAGAAGAAAAGGAAAAAAAGGGAAAAAAAGTATACAGTACATACAAAACCGTATCAAGCTCCCAGGATGACGATCACATCACCATCAGGCAAAGGGGAAAGTCCCAGGCTGGACTCGGTGATGGACAGGAGCTGGATTCCAGATCTGGACTCAGGAACACACGGATCGGGATCAAAGGCAGACGAACAGACAGGGTCCTCCTCAGACGTCGGCCATTGAAGGAAGAGAGATGACCCTTTGATCCCTCAGCTTTTATACTGAACATGAGGCAGATGGGATGGAATACCCTGTTGGTCAGTTCTGGGTCACCTGTCCTGTCCATTCCTCCCTACAGGTGTGACCCCTCTATGCTTTTCTGCTTCCGACCCTCCAATGGGGCAAATAACAAATTTACCTGACCTTGGTTGTTATAGCAATAAGTATAAGCAAGGGCCTCTCTGCTCACCATTCCTTGGTATAATCAGGTCTTATCACTGTGAGAGTGAGCAGTTTCTGAACAATATGCTGTTAATTTCAGAGTTTAGTTAGTTAGAAGAGGCCCAGCTAAAAAGGTAAAATTACTGAACAGAAAATTAGTTCTGTTTTACCTCAAACCAGGACAGGCAGGCAGGTGTTTAGCCATTTCCAGGAAAGCAGAGCTCCATCATGCGTAACAGTAGCCCCATACAAGCTACTATGAAGAAATTTCACTCTATCCCAGCTAAAACCAGCACAACATCCCAGGCAGAAATAGGAATCTTGCCAACCTTTGGAAACAGTGTAAGTAAGCTTTGCTGTAGTTTATTTGAAAGTTTCACATTGATGAGAAATTCCAGGCAAACCTCAGGACTGTGAACCCATTCGCACAGACTAGACCCAACAAAATTGTGCAGCTCTGAACTGGAGAAGTTCTTATATGCTCCTTGGCCTTTTCACAGAAAAGATCTTGTAACTGATTTTCATTGAAATTTTGGTTATTTGGGACATTATTGGTCCCTTTTACTTCTTTAAGTGCTGGATGAAAGCCTGGGAGCATTGAAATCAGTCAGGATTTTGCAAGATTTGTTTGTCTTTGGTTTTAAATTTTCTATAGAGAGGCAAGGCTACATGGGTTCTGAGGTAAGCTCAGCTTTGATCTTGTCGCAGTCTCTGATTTCTTTGGCACAGTCAGCTTCTGATTTATTTTAAAATTAAATTTTCATATTCAAATGTTAAATAAATAAGAGTCCCTGAAGTATCCCTTTATTATTCCTTTTGATACTCTTTACCTTTCCACTAGTTTGTTCTATTGCATTGTAAACGTTCTGCAGAAGTTAAAAAAAGAGCTTTAGCTACTGTGGCAGCAGGGATGGTTTAGAAGATAGAGAAGATAATGGAATAAGAAAATTAGCTGGATTTTCTTGTCACAATAATGTCAATAGGAAATACTGCTGTTCCATCTCTCAGCATAGATGTTTTAGGGTGGTTGAAGACATAGGTATGCTTTACTAGTTCAGTTTCTAGTTGATCCAAATTTAAGGCATTCCTAGATTTTGGGGCTGGTTGCTGTGAAGTTCAGTGGCGTTTCTATGTCCAGAAACAAAGTTTAGAGGGATGAGATGATTGGGCGGAGTCCTTGTGAACCTGTGGATTTCAGCTCTTTGTTACGCAAGGATTCATTATGGTGCTTTCTTGTATACAGTCTGAGCATGTTTAAAAAAAAAAAAGCAATGAGAATGTTATCAACTTCTGAATATTTTTCTCAGATAGCCTGAAGCTGATAAAGATTTACCTTTTTCTTGGGAACACAGTTCCCAAAAAACTACCTATGTCCTTGACCCAAAATAATGTGAAATGATGAATCACGAAGGAGGTCAGTTCTTTAAAACAAATACAGTCCTTAGCTCAGTTAAGACTGCTCTGGGTTTGGTATTCTCAATTCAAAAAGCACCCTTCCTTATATGTAACATGGCTCTGTGAGACTGACTTAGGCTTTCTAAGGAAAGACCTCTGGTAGTTTAAGATGTTAGCACCCCTAAACTATTTTAGGGACCTACAACGATCATCTAGTCCAAATGCCTGACCGCTTCAGGGCTTACCAAAAGTTAAAGCATAGTATTAAGGACATTGTCCAAATTCCTCTTAAACACTGACAGGCATGGGGCATCAACCACATCTCCAGGAAGCCAGTTCCAGTGTTTGACCACTCTCTCGGTAAAGAAATGCTTCCTAATATAAAGTATGAACCTCCCCTGACGCAGCTTTGAACCATTCCCACACATCCTGTCACTGGATACCAGGGAGAAGAGATCAGCACCTCCCTCTCCACTTCCCCTCCTCAGGAAGCTGTAGAGAGCAATGAGGTCACCCCTCAGCCTTCTTTTCTCCAAACTAGACAAACCCAGAGTCATTAGCTGCTTCTTATAAGACATGCCTTCCAGCCCTTTCACCAGCTTTGTTGCCCTCCTCTGAACGCATTCAAGGACCTTCACATCGTTCTTAAACTGTGGGGCCCAGAACTGCACACAGTACTCAAGATGAGGCCACACCAATGCTAAATACAGTGGGATAATCACCTCTGTTGACTGGCTGGTTATACTGTGTTTGATGCACCCCAGGATGCAGTTTGCCCTCTTGGCTGCCAGGGCACACTGCTGACTCATATGGAGCCTGCTGTCAACCAGCACCCCCAGATCCCTTTCTGCAGGGCTGCTCCCCAGCCACTCCTCTCCCAATTTATACTTGTGCCCGTTGTTACTCCATCCCAGGTGCAGAATCTGGCATTTGTTCTTTTTAAATTTCATGCCATTGGTGATTGCCCAATGCTCCAATCTATCTAGAACCCTCTGCAAGGCCTCTTGTCCCTCAAGGGAGTCAACAGCACCTCCCAGTTTGGTATCCTCAGCAAACTTGCTAATGGTGCATTCAACTCCTGTGTCCAGATCACTGATAAAAACATTGAACAGAACTGGCACTAGAATAGAACCCTGAGGAACATCGCTCACTGGTCACTAGCCAGATATAGTTCCATTTACTACAAACCTTTGAGCTCTGCCCTTCACAGAATCACAGAATCATAGGGGTTGGAAGGGACCTTCAAACATCATCTAGTCCAATCCCCCTGCCAAAGCAGGTTCACCTAGAACAGGCTGGACAGGAATGCATCCAGGAGGGTTTTGAAGGTCTATGGAGAAGGAGACTCCACAACCTCTCTGGGCAGCCTGTTCCAGTGCTCTGCCACCCTCAAAGTAAAGAAGTTCCTCCTCATGTTGCGACGGGATTTCCTGTGTTCCAGCTTGTGCCTGTTTCCCCTTGTCTTGTCGCCGGGCACCACTGAAAAGAGGCTGGCCTCATCCTCTTGACACCCACCCTTTAGATACATATAAGCACTGATGATATCCCTCCTGAGCCTTCTCTTCTCCAGACTAAACAGATCCAGGTCTCTCAGCCTTTCCTCATAAGAGAGGTGCTCCATTCCCTTGATCATCTTTGTAGCCCTCCGCTGACTCTCTCCAGTAGTTCCCTGTCCTTCTTGAACTGGGCGGCCCAGAACTGGACACAGTACTCCAGATGGGGCCTCACCAGGGCAGAGTAGAGGGGGGAGGATGACCTCCCCTCGACCTGCTGGCCACGCCCTTGTTAATGCACCCCAGGAGACCACTGGCTTTCTTGGCCGCAAAGGCACATTGCTGCTTCATGGACATCCTGTTATCCACCAGGACTCCCAGGTCCCTCTCTGCAGAGCTGCTTTCCAGCAGGTCATCCCCCAACCTGTACTGGTGCATGGGGTTATTCCTCCCCAGGTGCAGCACCCTACACTTGCCCTTGTTGAATTTCATCAGGTTCCTCTCTGCCCAACTCTCTAACCTGTCTAGGTCTCGCTGACTGGTAGCACAGCCTTCTGGTGTGTCAGCCACTCCTCCCAGTTTTGTGCCATTAGCAAACTTGCTGAGGGTGCACTCTGTCCCTTCATCCAGGTTGTTGATGAATATATTGAAGAGGACTGGACCCAGTACCGCCCCTGGGGAACACCAGTAGTTACAGGCCTCCAACTAGACTGCGCCACTGATTACAACTCTCTGAGCTCTGCCATTCCGCCAGTTTTCAATCCACCTCGCTGTCCACTCATCTAATCCACCCTTCCTCAGCTTACCTATGAGGATGTTATGGGAGACAGTGTCAAAAGCCTTGCTGAAGTTAAGGTAGAAAACATCTACTGCTCTCGCCTTGTCCACCCAGCCAGTCATTCCATCATAGATGAGGCAGCAATGTGGCCAAGAATGGCAATGGCATCCTGGGGTGCACCAAGAAGAGTGTGGCCAGGAGGTCGAGGGAGGTTATCCTCCCCCTCTACTCTGCCCTGGTAAGGCCCCATCTGGAGTACTGTGTCCATTTCTGGGCTCCCCAGTTCAAGAAGGACAGGGAACTGCTGGAGAGGGTACAGCAGAGGACTACAAAGATGATTAGAGGCCTGGAGCATCTCTCTTATGAGGAAAGGCTGAGGGACTTGGGTCTTTTTAGTCTGGAGAAGAGAAGACTGAGGGGGGGATCTGATCAATGCCTATAAATACTTAAAGGGTGGGTGTCAGGAGGATGGGGCCGGTCTTTTTTCAGTGGTGCCCAGTGACAGGACAAGAGGAAATGGGCACAGACTTGAACATAAGGAGTTCCATCAAAACATGAGGAGGAACTTCTTTCCTGTGAGGGTGGCAGAGCACTGGAATAGGCTGCCCAGAGAGGTGGTGGAGTCTCCTTCTCTGGAGACATTCAAAACCTGCCTGGACACATTCCTGTGCAACCTGCTCTAGGTGGACCTGCTTTGGCAGGGGGGTTGGACTAGATGATCTCCAGAGGTCCCTTCCAACCCCATATCATTCTGTGATTCTGTGATTGGCTTTCCTCCAGTCCTCAGGCACCTCTCCTGTTCTCCATGACTTTTCAAAGATGATGGAGAGCAGCTTTGCAATAACACCTGCCAGCTCCCTCAGCACTCGTGGGTGCATCCCATCAGGGCCCATGGATTTGTGGGTGTCGAGTTTGCCTATATGACCTCTAACACGATCCTCTTCGATCGAGGGAGAGTCTTCCTTACTCCAGGCTCTCTCTCCTATCTCCAGGGTCTGGGGTTCCTGAGGGCCAGTCTTAGCAGTAAAGACTGAAGCAAAGAAGGCATTCAGTAACTGCCCTCCCTGCATCTTCCATCACCAGATCGCCCACCTCATTCAGCAGCAGGCCCACATTTTCCCTTGTCTTCCTTTTTCTACTGATGTACTTGAAGTAGCCCTTCTTATTTTCCTTGACATCCCTTGCCAGGTTTAATCCCTAGCCTTCCTCGTTGCATTCCTGCATATTCTGACAATGCTCCTATATTCCTCCCAAGTGTTCAGTGTCTTTTTCCACATTCCATAAACTTCTTTCTCCCATCTGAGTTTTTCCAGAATATTATGGTTTGAGAAAACCCATAACAATTTATTGTTGTTTAAACAATTATTCTACCACCCGATGACCCCTCCCCACCCGGAAAGGGGAATCAGGGAACACAAAGAAACACGAGGGTTGAAATATAAATAGATTTGATAGGATAAGACTAAATAATTAACAATAATACTAAAGAACCAGTATTAATCCTGATACTGATATAAGATATACAAAAATTATACTCAGCCAATTATATCAGTAGGAAGCTTTGCACTCCCAGCAGTGGAAAACAGATGGCGGACACTGCGAGCGCAACAGCTTCAGGAAGGCCTCAGGGGTCTAGCACCGGGAAAAGGAATTGTCTGGACCGCCGTCATCAAGGGAGAGAGAGCTACGCAGCAAACTTTTCTAATTTATATTGAATGTGACGTTCATGGTATGAAATAATCCTGTTGGTCAGCCTGGGTCAAGTGCCCAGGTCTTGCTCCTCCTCATCCCTGCACCTGGCAAGGCTCAAAAACACTAAGACCTTGAATCCCACAGAGCCTGGCTGGCTATAAAGTAAATATTTTCACAAATTCAGACACTAGAGTCTTCTAAAAGTGCAGTTTTCCCCAGCATTAGAAGAGAAATTAGTCCTGTGTCACTCAACCCAGGACACAGATGCTCCTTGCTCATCCATGCAGGTCTCCTGCCTCCTTTGCCTGATTTCTTGCTCCTAGGGATGCACTGATCTTGAGCTTGGAGGAAGCGGTGCTTAGATATTAACCAGCTCTCTTGGACCCCGCTTCCTTCTAGAGTCTTAGCCCATGGGATTCCTCCAAGTAGGTCTTTGAAGAGGCCAAAGTCAGCTCTCCTGAAGTCCAGGGCTGTAATTCTACTTTTTGCCCTGCTACTTCCACGCATGATCCTGAACTCCACCATCTCATGGTCACTGCAGCCAAAGCTACCCCCAGCCTTCACATCCCCAACCAGACCTTCTTTGTTTGTCAGTACAAGGTCCAGTGGTGCGCCTCTCCTCATTGGTTCCTCCACCACCTGTGTCAAGATGTTATCATCAATGCTCTGCAGAAACCTCCGGGACTGTGTATGCCTGGCTGTGTTGTGTTTCCAGTAAATGTCAGGGTAGTTGAAGTCCTCCATGAGAACCAGGGCCTGTGATCGTGAGGCTATTTCCAGCTCTCTGTAGGAGGCCCCATCGACTTCCTCTTCCTGATCTGGTGGTCTGTAGTAAACACCCACAACAGTGTCTCCCATATTAGCCTGCCCCTTAATTCTTACCCATAAACTCTTAACACGTTCTTCATCCATCTCTAGGCAGAGCTTGCTGCATTCCAGTTGCTCTCTCACATAGAAAGCAACTCCACCACCACACCCCACTGGCCTGCCTTTCCTAAAAAGGATGTAGCCATCCATGACAGCATTCCAGTCACATGAGCTATCCCACCATGCCTCTGTAATTGCAGTGAGATCATGGCCTTGCGACCACACACAGATCTCTAGTTCTTCTTGTTTATTCCCCATGCTGCGTGTGTTGGTGTACAGACATTTCAGAGAGGTAATTGAGCATGCAGGTTTCCCTGGAGGGGAGCAAGAGGATCCACCACAGCCATTCACACCCTTGAGGTGGTTGGCCTTCTCGATCTCATCTTGGGAGTCAGATAAGGAATATTTGTCACTGCTCTGGTTGGCCTGGCTTATTCCCCAATTGGCCAGCCTGCTGCCAAAGATCCCCTTGCCTCTTCCAGACAGGTGGGTTCCATCCCTCTGTAACGGGCCATATTCATCAAAGAATGTCCCATTGTCATAAAAGCCAAAACCCTCATGACGGCACCAGCCATGTAGCCAGGAGCTGATATGCATTATCTGTCTGTTTCTGGCGGCTCCCTTTCCTCTAACTGGCAAAATGGAGGAAAAGATAACTTGGGCACCATTTTTTTTTCACTTGCATCCCCCAGGGCTTTTTAGTCTTCCTTAATTCTGCCCAGTTCTTCACCCAGTGCACCATGAACCCGTTCATCTCACAGTTCGACAACTTGTCCCAAAGGATGCTGTGAGGGACAGTTATCTTACTAAAATCCAGAAAAACTACATCCACCACCTTCCCTTCATCCGCTAGGCATGTGACCTTATTGTAGAAGGATATCAAATCAGTTAGACAGGACTTTCCCAGTTGTGAACCCATGCTGACTGTGCCTGATGACTGCATTGTCCTTTAAATGCTTTTCAATAGCACCCAGTATAAACTTCTCCATAGTTTTTCCAGGTACTGAAGTTAAGCTAACAGGTCTGTAGTTTCCTGGGTTTTTGCTCTGGTGAGACCCCACCTGGAGTACTGCGTCCAGCTCTGGATCCCTCAGCACAGGAAAGACATGGACCTGTTGGAGCAGATCCAGAGGAGGGCCACACAAATGATCAGAGGGATGGAACACCTCTCCTATGAGGACAAGCTGAGAGAGTTGGGGTTGTTCAGCCTGGAGAAGAGAAGGGCTCTGGGGAGACCTTATTGTGGCCTTTCAGTACTTAAAGGGAGACTACAGGAAAGATGGGGACAAACTTTTTAGCAGGCCCTGTTGCAACAGGACAAGGGGTAATGGCTTTAAATTAAAGAGAGTAGATTTAGACTAGGTATAAGGAAGACATTTTCTACAATGGGAGTGGTGAAACACTGGAACAGGTAGCCCAGAGAGGTGGTAGATGCCCCATCCTTGAAACATTCAAGGTCAGGTTGTATGGGGCTCTGAGCAACCTGATCTAGTTGAAGATGTCCCTGCTTGTCACAGAGGAGGTTAGACTATGTGACCTTTTAAGGTCCCTTCCAACCAAAACTATTCTATGATTCTATGGTTCCTTCACTCTCTTCTTGTAGATTGGAATAATGTTGGCTAGCTTCTGGTCAGCGGGGACATCCCCAGACTCCCAGGACCTTTGGAAGATGATCAAGAGGGGTCTTGCCGTAAGATCCACTAGCTCCTTCAGTACTCTGGGATGAATCCCATCAGGCCCCATGGACTTGTGAACAGTCAACTGATACAAATGGTCCCTTAAAATTTCAGCGTCCACAAATAGAAGTCACTGCTCCTGCAATTGTAGTCCTCCAATTCCGGGGACCAGGCAGCCCAAGGTCTATCAGTATTATTAAAGACTGAGGCAAAAAATGCATTGAATGTCTCCACTTCTTCCTCATCCCTATCAGTCAGGCGACCGTCTTCAACAAATATTGGTCAAATGTTTTCTTCAGACCTCCTTTTGCTATTAACATACTTAAAAAAGCCATTCTTGTTCTTTGACACAACACTGGTCAGTTTCAACTCTAATTGAGCTTTGGCCTTTCATGTCTTTTCCCTGTATATACAATTTCTTTTTCCTGTTGAGATCCATGAGGAGTTCCCTGTTCAGCCTAGCTGGTCTTCTGCCCTGCTTGCTTGACTGTCCTGATTTGAGAGACACAGGACTAACTTCTCTTCTAATGCTTGGGAAAACTGCACTTTTAGAAGACTCTAGTGTCTAGTGTATTGAATTTTTGAAAATATTTACTTTATAGCCAGCTAGGCTCTGTAGGATTCAAGGTCTTAGTGTTTTCTAGCCTTGTCAGGTGCAGTGATGAGGAGGAGCAAGACCTGGGCACTTGACTCAAGCTGGCCAACAGGATTATTTCATACCATGAACGTCACATTCAATATAAATTAGAGAAGTTTGCTGCCCCCCTTTGATGGTGGCAGTCCAGAGAACTTCTTGCCCCGGTACTGGACCCGTGAGGCCTCCCTTCCTCCCAAAGCCATAGCGCTCGCATCCGCCAACATTTGCTGTCCACTGCTGCGAGTGCATGGCTTCCTGCTGATAGAATTGACTGAACGTAATCCTTGTATATTTTATATTGGTATTGGGATCAATACTGGTTCTTTAGTATTAATAATGTTAATTCTTTAGTCTTATCCTATTAAATCTATTTCTATTTCAACCCTTGTGTTTCCTTGTTTTTCCCTGATTCCCCTTCCTGGGTGGGGAGGGGTCATCGGATGATAGAATAATTGTCTAAATGACAATAAATTGTTGTGGGTTTCTCAAACCATAACATTGACTTAGGACATAATGGGATTGCCTGCTCCTGTGCTTTAAAGGTGGTTCTTAAGAACTGACCAGCACTCATGGACTCCTAAGCCCTCAAAAGCAAATCCCCAGGGGACACTGCTAAGTAGCTCCCCGAGTAGCCTAAAGTTTGCTCTCTTGAAATCCAGGGTCGCAACTCTGGTGACCTTTTTTCTCATTACACTGAAAATTTTAAACTCAACCTTTTTGTGATCACTGTGGCCAAGACAACCACCTACCATCACATCTCCCACAAGTACTTCTCTATTTACAAATACCAAGTCTAGGAGGGTGTCTTTCCTAGTTGGTTCACTGAGTACTCGTGACAAGAAGTTATCTTCCACAAATTTCAAGAATTTCCCAGACTTGATTGCCACAGCAGTATGGTATTCCTAGTTGATATCTGGGAAGTTGAAATCTCCCATAAGGACAAGGATGACCAATCCAGAGATTCCTCCTAATTGCCTGCAGAATAACTCATCAGTGCTAACATCCTGGCTGGGCAATTGATAGTAGACACCCACTACAACATCTCCTTTGTTTTCCATCCCCCTAACCCTCACCCAGAGGCTCTCATCACATCATCCCTAACTGTAAGGGCTGTACAGTCACGTCTCTCCCTTCCATACTCTTCCACCTCGCCTGCCCTGCCTATGCCTCCTGAACAGCCTGTAGCCCTCCGTCCTAGCACTCCAGTTGTGAGACTCATTCCACCAAGTCTCACTAATACCAATGACATCACAGCTCTGGTAACTGACCAACACTTCATCCTGTTTGTTTCTCATACTGCATGTGTTAGTGTACAAGCATCTCAGATGTGCTCCTGAACCTTCCATGCTCCCAGGAGCAGTGTAAATGTTCCAACTAGCATTGCCACCCTCAGGCGATGCCATGGCAATCCTTGTCTTACTTTCAGATCTCCTGTTGGTATCCCCTTCCCCACCAATTCTAAAGTATAAAAAGCAAATGCACAGGCAGTGGAACCAGGGACACGTGTACTGGAAATAATATAGGGATGCTGCCCGGATGTGGCTCAGGAAAACTAAGGCACAGATGGAGCTGAATTTGGCAAGGGATGTGAAGAATGATAAAAAGGGATTCTACAGGTATGTTGGCCAGAAAAGGGAGATTAAAGAAAATGTACCCCCCTGGTAAAGGGGGTAAAGGACAGAAAATCTGGTGACAGTCGACATGGAGAAGACTGAGATACTCAACAATTTTTTTGCCTGAGTTTTCACTAGCAATTGCTCTTCCCACATCTCTTGAGTCCCTGAACCTCAAGTCAGGGACTGGGAAAATGAAGTCCCTCCCATCACAGGAGAAAATCAGGTTTGAGACCACCTGAGGAACCTGAACATACACAAGTCCATGTGACTGGACGAGATGCATCCCAGGGTCCTGAGGTAATTGGTTGATGTAGTCACTAAGCCACTCTCCATCATGTTTGAAAAGTCATGGCAGTCAGGCAAAATCCCCAGTGACTGGAAAAAAGGGAAACATCACACCCATTTTCAAAAAGGGTAAAAAGGAGGACCCTGGGAACTACTGACCAGTCAGTCTCACCTCTGTGCATGGTAAGATCATGGAGCAAATCCTCCTGGAAGACATATTGAAACATATGGAAGGCGGGGAGGTGATTAGAAATGGCCAACATGGCTTCACCAAGGGCAAATCATGCCTGACTAATCTTGTGATCTTCTACGATGGAGTGACTGCATCAGTGGACAAAGGAAGAGCTAGGGATGTCGTATACCTGGACTTCTGTAAGGCCTTTGATATGGTTCCACACAGCATTGTTGCGTTAAGAGACAAAGTAGTTTGGCAGAAAATAAACCCCCTTGCGTTCTAATACTCCTCACCACGGTGGGAGGCTAGGTGCGGCTAGGTTTAAATTCTGAGTGATGCCCAATTCACCACTATCAGTCCAGTCATGTTCAATATATTAAACTATCACGATTCTGGATACACTAATAGTGGGCTGCACCTTCAGTCTAGTCATGCTCATGAACTAGCACGGCCACACTCAAAGGTTTGGTCACGTTCAAGGAGAAACCGTAATGACTAGGTACTTAAACAGTGCAGTTTATTCAAGCAACAGATATACATGTTCTTATGGATTGTCTGTGATAAATACACTGTCTGCAAGGCACATGCAAATAAAAGTATTGTTAATTGTACAAAACGCATGACAAAGTTATAAACAACACAGCCTGGCTATAAATGTAGAAAAGTGACTCTCTAGAGAGATTTCTAAGTTTCCTGAGGAAGCACTTAGTATAGTCTAAGTCTTACCCAAAGGCATCTCTATGGAGGGGAAGAAAGGCTTAGCCTGTCGTCAAAGGCAGTCTGAGATGGAGTCCTCCTTGACTTGTTCACGATGGTGTCTTCCCTAATATCCCCCCTTCCTTGGGCCATTTTATACTATTTTTTACCTTAAAGGTGGAGTTTGACTGACTCTAGTCATAAATACCTTTATTATGATTGGTGTAAAATTCTCTCACCTCGCATTTAAAGGTATAGTTTAGGAAAAATTCAGAGCGCAGACTGAAGGAGGAGTGGTCGCACCTTGGAGGTGGGTAGCCTTTGGGATGGAGTTGTGTTTTGGCATTATAATGACATTATAATGAGCAAAGTTCGCACAAAGGACAGCATTTCATCAAAATTTGACAGACTGTTGGCTCAGAGTAGCTGTCCTGGTTTGAGGTAAAACAGAACTAATTTTCTGTTCAGTAATTTTACCTTTTTAGCTGGGCCTCTTCTAACTAACTAAACTCTGAAATTAACAGCATATTGTTCAGAAACTGCTCACTCTCACAGTGATAAGACCTGATTATACCAAGGAATGGTGAGCAGAGAGGCCCTTGCTTATACTTATTGCTATAACAACCAAGGTCAGGTAAATTTGTTATTTGCCCCATTGGAGGGTCGGAAGCAGAAAAGCATAGAGGGGTCACACCTGTAGGGAGGAATGGACAGGACAGGTGACCCAGAACTGACCAACAGGGTATTCCATCCCATCTGCCTCATGTTCAGTATAAAAGCTGAGGGATCAAAGGGTCATCTCTCTTCCTTCAATGGCCGACGTCTGAGGAGGACCCTGTCTGTTCGTCTGCCTTTGATCCCGATCCGTGTGTTCCTGAGTCCAGATCTGGAATCCAGCTCCTGTCCATCACTGAGTCCAGTCTGGGACTTTCCCCTTTGCCTGATGGTGATGTGATCGTCATCCTGGGAGCTTGATATGGTTTTGTATATACCGTGTACTTTTTTTTTTTACCTTTTTTCCCTTTTTAAAAAATTATTATTTATTATTTCATTATTTATTAATATTTTCATTAGTTTAGTTTTTTTCTAAACTCATAGATCTCTTTTATCTCTTCCTCTCCTCTCTTTTCCTTAGAGGGGGGAGGGAGGGGCCATCTGTTTTTCTTATTGGTCAATCTGGTCAAAACCAGGACAGTAGCAAATATGCAGCTTATCAGCTTGTTCGCATCTCTGCTGTATTATCACAGAGCCTGGCTGTAGAATCTCCACTCTACTCCAACCTCCATGCTGCTTTGCAAGCAATATTGTTCAGGGAAACACCATGGAATGGATTCCTCGCATACCAGCTGCAGCTATATTCCACCCTGGTAACTTTTCAATTTTATACCTTTCCTTAATGTGTGAACAATGCTGTATTTTTAATATAAGTTTTAACTTCCAAGTCACTTTAGTAATTATTCCACAGGCATTCTTGCCACTAAATTGGAGAGATTGGTTTTGACAGATGGACTCTTAGATGGATAAGAAATTAGCTGAATAGCTGTGTCCAAAGAGTTGAAATCAATGGCTCAATGTCCAAGTGGAAACCAGTAACAACTGTTGTCCTTCAGTGGTCTGTACTGGGACTAATATTATTTAATATCTTCATCAATGGCATAGTGGGATTGAGCGCACCCTCAGCAAGTTTACCAAGCTGAGTGGTTGTATTGGGTTTGCATGGCAAGGTTTTGGTAGCGGGGGGCTACAGGGGTGGTTTCTGTGAGAAGCTGCTGGAAGCTTCCCACATGTCTGATAGAGCCAAAGCCAGCTGGCTGCAAGACAGACCCACACTGGTCATGGCTGAGCCAATCAGCGACAGTGGTAGCACCTCTGTGATAACATATTTAAGAAAGGGGAAAAAGTTGCTGCGCAACAGCAACTGCAGCCAGAAAGAGAAGTGAGAGAAAGAACTCTGCAGACACCAAGGTCAGTGAAGAAGGAGGGGGAGGAGGTGCTCCAGGTGCTGGAGCAGAGATTCCCCTGCAGCCTGTGGTGAAGACCATGGTGAGGCAGGCTGTCCCCCTGCAAGGCATGGAGGTTAACGATGGAGCAGATATCCACCTGCAGCCCATGGAGGACCCCATGCCAGAGCAGGTGGATTCCCCCAAAGGAGGCTGTGACCCTGTGGAGAACCTGCACTGTAGCAGGTTTTCTCCCAGGACCTGTGGCCCCGTGGAGAGGAGCCCACACAAGAGCAGGTTTGCTGGTAGGACCTGTGACCCCAGGGGGGACCCACGCTGGAGCAGTCTGTTCCTGGAGGACTGCACCCCGTGGAAAGGACCCTATATTGAAGATAGGAGTGACATTTAGTCTCTTCCAGTGTTCAGGAACCTCTCAGTATTGCCATGGTTGTTCAAAGATAATCAAGAGTGGCCTCACAATGACATCAGTCAGTTCCCTCAGCACTCATGGGTGCAACCTGTCAGGCCTCAGAGACTTATATAGATCCAGTCTGTTTAAGTGCTCCCTAAACTGATCCTCCTTCACTCCGGGTAAGCCTTACTTGATCCAGACTTTCACTCAGGTCTCAGGGGCCTAGGATTCCTGTTTTACTTGTAAAGACTGAGGCAAAGAAGGCATTGAGTACCAGGAACTATTGAGTACCTTGCTTTTTATCAAAGCAATGTTGTCGAAGTAATCCCCTTTGCTCAGTAAACTCAGTGGTTTGTTAGCAAGGTCAGCAATGTTACATTATTAAAAATACAGATTACAAATTACAATGGAATGATTATTGTTTCAGTTTGAGAAGTGAACACAGATGTTAGAAGAAAATAAGCTCAGTAGGAAAACATGGAGCCCATTAAATTTTACTGGGTTAACTGCACTCAGAACTGTATAGAAAAACAGTTGGAAGATACACTTTGTGCACTAAGGTTTACATATATGCTGATTCTGACACTATCATAAAATGATTTCTTGGATAAATTGCTCTTTTCTTTCTTGGCTCTTCTTAGCCTGCTTTAGACCACTCACCTTTTATCTTCACATGTAGATCTTTGTGTGACGCACCTGTAGTAAAATTGAAATTGCACAGCATCATGTCAAAAAGGCAGTTTAAACTCAGGCTGAAGCTTTGAGAGGTCATTTTGCATTAATTGAGGAGTAAGGTAAGTAGACCACTGGAACTTAGCTATTAGTCTACTTTTTCTCAAAAAAACATAAAAGAAAGTTATAGTTTTGTTAATTATCTTTTGTTAGTCCATGAAACAGCTACAGAGAGACTCATTCTGATGATGTTTGCATTGCATCTCTTTTTTAATCTCATATATAGTAGAAACTTCAAGTATGACAATGGAGAAACTCAGATAGGAAATTGATTGCCCTATTAAGGGGCTTCCTCTACTGTCTTTTAAAGACATATCATTGTTTTGTTACTGGTTTCCATGTTCCTTTAAAAAAAACTCTGGAAAGCAATTAGTAAAGAAAGACACGTTCTCTTTTAAAAGGGATACACTCTAAAATAAAAGCTCTTCTATACATGAATTTGGCTTAATATTTCCTTGTGCTTAGTGAAATATATATTTCAGTATGCTAGGTTAAAATTTTTAGACTATTAAAAAAAATATATATATTTTGAAATCTATTAAAAACATATATATGCATATAAGAGGGATAGCTTGTTAATTTACTTGCAAATAAAGGATATGTATTTCCTGTGTGCAATATTATCACAGAATGATATGGGGTTGGAAGGGACCTCTGGAGATCATCTAGTCCAACCCCCCTGCCAAAGCAGGTCCACCTAGAGCAGGTTGCACAGGAATGTGTCCAGGCAGGTTTTGAATGTCTCCAGAGAAGGAGACTCCACCACCTCTCTGGGACAGCCTATTCCAGTGCTCTGCCACCCTCAAAGTAAAGAAGTTCCTCCTCATGTTTTGATGGAACTCCTTATGTTCAAGTTTGTGCCCATTTCCTCTTGTCCTGTCACTGGGCACCACTGAAAAAAGACCAGCCCCATCCTCCTGACACCCACCCTTTAAGTATTTATAGGCATTGATCAGACCCCCCCCTCAGTCTTCTCTTCTCCAGACTAAAAAGACCCAAGTCCCTCAGCCTTTCCTCATAAGAGAGATGCTCCAGGCCTCTAATCATCTTTGTAGTCCTCTGCTGTACCCTCTCCAGCAGTTCCCTGTCCTTCTTGAACTGAGGAGCCCAGAAATGGACACAGTACTCCAGATGGGGCCTTACCAGGGCAGAGTAGAGGGGGAGGATAACCTCCCTTGACCTCCTGGCCACACTCTTCTTGGTGCACCCTAGGATTCCATTGCCCTTCTTGGACACAAGGGCACGTTGCTGCCTCATGGACATCCTGTTGTCCACCAGGACTCCCAGGTCCCTCTCTGCAGAGCTGCTCTCCAGCAGGTCAGGCTCCAACCATGTTGGTGCATGGGGTTATTCCTCCCCAGGTGCAGCACCCTACACTTGCCCTTGTTGAATTTCATCAGGTTCCCCTCTGCCCAACTCTCCAGCCTGTCCAGGTCTCGTTGTATGGCGGCACGGCCTTCTGGTGTGTCAGCCACCCCTCCCAGTTTTGTGGCATCAGCAAACTTGCTGAGGGTACATACCATCCCTTCATCCAGGTCATTGATGAATATATTGAAGAGGACCGGACCCAGTACTGACCCCTGGGGAATACCACTTGTTGTGGACCTCCAACTAGACTCTGTGCCACTAATCACGACCCTCTGAGCTCTGCCTTTCAGCCAGTTTTCAATCCACCTCGCTGTCCATTCATCTAACCCATACTTCCTAAGCTTACCTATGAGGATGCTGTAGGAGACAGTGTCAAAAGCCTTGCTGAAGTCAAGGTAGACAACATCAACCGCCCTCCCCTCATCTATCTGTGGGGGACTGCGGCGGGTCCGTGGAACCCTTGATTGTGGGAATGGAGTCAGGAGTTGACCTTGCAGAGATTAAAGTATATCCTTGAGAAAGAAGGGAGTTGAAGACATCCTGAGAAGTAAACCAACTTTTAGGTACCAGCTGGGGACTGACAAGATAAGGAGTAGTTTTGATGTTTTGCAAGAGACAACCAATGATATATTGTTATGACAATATGTAACCAATAGTAAAAGAACACATGTGTTAAGAAAGAAAATATAAGAAAATACGTGTGCTAATAAAGGTAGACTGTTACTGCTTGAACTTCTGAAGATTGCTGTCCGTGTCGTTTGTCTGTCTCAACAACGACATCTGGTGACCCCAACGTGATTCTGCATAGGAAAAAAGACGGCTGGAGATAGCCGTGGAGACGGAGCCCAGTATAGCTGAGAGCGGCGGGGAGAGCTGCTGATTGATCCGGATCGTGAATAAGACACCTGGAGAGGTGAGCTACTGGGAACATGGGAGGGAACTTGTCCAAAGAAGAGGGTATCATACTCTCTATGTGGCAGTTGCTTTTGAAACGGCGAGGCGTGGACCTCCCCGAGTTGACTTTACGGAAAATGTTGCTCTGGGGCAAAAGACAAGGCACTGAAGTTACCACTGTCACAGCGTTTAGTGTATCACAATGGAAGGACTTGGGTGATAAATTGTTTGATGGTGCTACGAGAGGCTCCAAAGAAGCGACTGAACTACTAACAACGTGGCGCTTGCTACTAGAGATTTTGAAAGGGTTTAAAGAGCAGAGTTAACAAGCGGAGACGGTGGGAAAAAATGAGTCGCCTGATCCTTTCAGGCTGGACTTAAAAGGAGGGGCGGAGCCATCTGCGGTCCCAAAACCCCCGGTCCTAAAACCCCCTGTTACCAAAAAAGAAGACGGGGGGGGGAGTGCTGATGGGGGGGGCGCGGCTTTCTGAAGGAAAAAAGTATAAGTATGTGCTGCCCCGAGAACAGATAGAAGCGGCAAGAGACTCGCATAAACAAGCGGCAGATTCAGGATATGTGTGGCCGCAGGAGGGACTCCCTGTATCTAAGTCAAGAGAGTGTGTGCAACCCTCTGCTCCACCAGTGCCGATTGCGGAAGAACAAAGGGCGCGGCCGTCGCTTAACCCCTTTTTGTATCCACCTCTGCCAGAGGATTCGGACGTTAATGTTGATCAGGATGATCCTATGACAGGGCAAAATGAGCTTGAGGAGGTAGTCCCTGAGAATCCGGGTCCCCCTTTGCATACCCCTGCGCCAGTAAAACGTTCCGAACAAGGGGGGGCAGAGTGTAGACCAAAATTCCCTCGTACTTGGGATTTACCTCCCGCCTCGATTACGGTTAGACCACGAAATCCTGTGCGATTCTGGAAAAAGGTCAAAGCTAAAGGATGGAGTTGGGCGACTGGGATTTATCAGAGAATATATCCGTTCCCCTCACCACTGATGAACCTTTGAATGTTGAGGCTGCTGGGCCTGCAGCATTTCCCGTGGTGTATCATGACCCAGCTGCAGGGGAGCCTCATGAGCATGTTACTTATTCCTGGAAGGTGATTCAGGATTTACAAAAGGCCACCGCCCAGTATGGCCCCAACTCCCCGGCAGTAATGCAACTGATACGATTATTGTCAATGGAAGCTATGACCCCTTATGATATTACTCATATTGCTCAGATCATTTTTCAACCTGCGCAGCTTGCAGTGTTTCGAAATATTTGGCAGCAAAGGGCTGAGGCGCAGGCCGTAGTGAATCTGCAGTTTCCACAGGGTCATCCTCGCTATGGCAATGGTGCTGATGTTTTAATGGGTGCTGGGCAATTCAATAACCCACAGCATCAAGCGCAGTGGCCCCCCTTGGTGCTTGAACAAGTAAAAAATATAGGCATCGAGGCGATAATTCGCACTGCAGAATTGGCAGAACCAAAACAAAAATATACCACCATTAAACAAGGCACTCGAGAGACATTTCTCTCCTTTGTTGAAAAGTTACAAGCTGCTGTTGAACGTCAAGTGTTTGATGCGCGCCTCCGTGAAATGTTAGTGAAACAATTGGCTCGCGACAATGCTAATGCGGACTGTCAAAAAATAATTGAGGCATTACCAGGAGACCCAACCTTAGAGGCAATGATTACTGCTTGTGCCAAGGTTGGATCTGTGGAGCATAAAATGACTGCACTCGCTGCCGCAATGGCAGCCATGCGAGTACAGGGCCAAAAATGCTATGGCTGTGGTCAAACAGGTCATGTAAAAGCTGAATGCCCCAAGAAAAAAACAGGAGGAACTGGCTCGGGAAAAGTCAATACGGCGGGGGACACAGCAGAAATGAATTGCTATAGGTGTGGAAGGGTTGGACATGTTGCTAAGCAATGTCACTCTAAATATCACCTTAATGGTCAACCATTACAGCCAGGAAACGGCAAGAAGAGCGCGAAGGGGCATGTGCAGACACAAATGCCCCGTACGCAAATGCCCTACAATCCTGGCAACCCATTTCTAGGGTCAGTGCAGACGCAACCCTCTGTGACAAGCTAACAGGGAAAACCAGTGGATCAGCCGGGATGGATGTATCCACTGCCCACACAGTGACTGTAACGACTCAAGGGGTGCACAAAGTGCCCTTAGATGCCTGGGGACCAATTGGTAGGGGACTGAGTGCTTTACTAATAGGAAGATCAAGTACCACCCTACAAGGACTCATGGTGCATGTTGGAGTTATTGACACCGATTTTACAGGACAAATTTGTGCTATGGTATCAACAGCAACCCCACCGGTAACAATAGAAAAAGGAACACGCTTAGCTCAACCGGTGCCATTTATGAGTTGTGTCCCCAGGACTGAACAGGTTGTTCGCGGTGACGGCAGATTTGGATCAACAGGAAACCCACTTGTTTTCTGGACTCAGACAGTGTCAGAGAAACGGCCACAAATGATCTGTACACTCATGATGAACAGCGTTACCCCCGATCAGGTGAAACTGACTGGGTTACTCGATACAGGGGCGGATGTGACTATCATCCCACTGCGCGAATGGCCGAATACTTGGCCTTTGGCCTCAAACACCTTGGGGGTGGCAGGACTTGGAGGAGTTGCAAATAGCTTAATATCAGCCAAACCGATTACGATTGTTAATTCTGAAGGTCAAAGGGCTACGGTGAGACCTTATGTGACCTCGGCCCCATTAAATTTGTGGGGAAGGGATTGTTTAGGACAATGGGGAGTACGGATAACAACGGATTTTCAGTAGGGGTCACTGTATTGCAGGGCATTTCTCGACCCACTCTGGCATTAAGATGGTTAACTGAAAGACCGGTGTGGGTCGATCAGTGGCCCCTCAGTCAAGAAAAACTCACTGCCCTGCAGTCTCTTGTAGCAGAACAGCTAGCTGCAGGACACATAGAGGTCTCACACAGCCCTTGGAATACCCCTGTGTTTGTTATAAAGAAAAAATCTGGAAAATGGAGATTGTTACGTGATCTGAGGAAGATTAATGAGGTTATGGCAACCATGGGAGCTTTACAACCTGGATTACCCTCTCCCACCATGATTCCGATGCAATGGGAAATTGTTGTAATGGACTTGAAAGAGTGTTTCTTTACAATTCCTTTAGCAGATCAAGATATGGAGAAATTTGCCTTTACTGTACCATCCATAAACAATATGGAACCTGCAAAAAGATATCATTGGAAGGTGTTACTGCAAGGTATGAAAAACTCACCCACAATTTGCCAGTGGTTCGTGGCAAAGGCATTGAGTCCAGTACGTGCTTTGTTCCCATCAGGTTATTGCTATCATTATATGGATGACGTTCTGTTAGCTGCAGCAACTCCACAGGAGTTAATTGAGATGGAGAACAAAACACGGGAATCTCTGTGCCAATATGGACTAATTGTTGCGCCTGAAAAGGTGCAGCGGCAGCAACCATGGCTCTATTTAGGTATGAAAGTCTTAACTCAAATGGTGATGCCACAACCCATACAATTGCAAGTGGAAGTGAAAACATTAAATGACGTGCAAAAATTAGCAGGGATGATTAATTGGATTCGACCCTACGTGGGGATTCCTTCTTCTAAATTGCAACCGTTATTTGAACTACTGCAAGGAGACACAGATATTTCTGCCCCACGCACCTTGACGGTAGGTGCACAAGAAGCAATTGCAGACATTGAGCGAGCAATTAGTAGCAAACATGTATGGAGAATTGAACTGACAGTGCCTGTCCAGGCAATCATTTTGATTGACCAGTTGGTACCCTTTGCCATGATTGCACAATGGCATGAGAAGTGGGATGATTCTCTACATGTTTTGGAGTGGGTTTTCTTGCCAAATAAAACAAAAAAGACAGCCCCTGGCCTTTGAGCTGGTGGCTCAAGTAATTATAAAAATCAGGCCATTAATTCCATACAGCGTGTCGAGAGACCCGGAAAAAATTGTACTCCCAGTGCAGAGTGATTATTTTGAATGGTGCCTGGCCAACAGCTCTGCCCTACAAGCAGCCATGATGAACTATACAGGGCAAATAAGTTATCATTTGCCCTCACATCCATTGGTCAAACTAGGAAGTCAGGTGAGATTTGGTCAGAAACAATTGAGTCAATTGGATCCGGCAGAGGGACCCACGGTGTTTACGGATGGATCAGGGAAAACAGGAAAAGCGGCCATCGTTTGGAAAGACGGACCACAATGGCGGCATAAAATCGAACATCAAGAAGGCTCACCACAAGTGGTTGAACTTAGAGCGATGGCCATGGTGTTTCAAAACTTCCCTGGCCCAGTAAACATCATAACAGATTCTGCTTATGTGGCTGGACTGGTACAACGATTGGATAAAGCTGTGTTAGGGCATGTGTCTAATGAAACGCTGTTTGGGGTTCTGAAGCTATTATGGTTGGAAATTCAGAAACGTCACTATGAATATTATGTCATGCATATTAAAAGTCACACTACGTTACCGGGTTCTATAGTGGAAGGAAATGCAAAAGCAGATGCTTTGGTGTCCGCAGTGGCATTAGGACCTGTTCCCGATATTAAACAGCAGGCAATAGCTTCACGTCGCTTTTACCATCAGGGCTATCGGGCCCTGAAACGCCAATTTCATATTTCCAATTCTGAGGCGCGTGCCATTGTTGCTGCATGCCCTGATTGTCAGGGCCATCATGTCCCCATTTACTATGGCACCAACCCTCGTGGCCTCCATGCCTTGCAGATCTGGCAGACCGATGTTACGCACGTACCCGAATTTGGGCGTTTGAAATACGTGCATGTCTCTATAGATACTTTTTCAGCAGCTCTTGTTGCCACTGCTCATACCGGGGAATCTGCACGTGATGTCATCCGCCATTGGCAACGTGCATTTTCCATTTTAGGTGTTCCCCAACAAGTTAAGACAGACAATGGCCCGGCTTACGTGTCTCAGAAAGTTGCATTATTTTTGCAGCTTTGGGGGATATCCCATGTTACTGGAATTCCCCATTCTCCCACAGGACAAAGCATTGTAGAATGAGCCCACGGTGCACTCAAGCGCTTCCTCCAAAAACAAAAAGGGGGAATGCTGGGTGAACCACCTGATGCACGATTGGCTAAAGCTACGTATGTTTTAAATTTTTTACAGGTTTCTGATGATTCTCCGACCCCAACACCACCCATCCTTCGCCATTTCAATTCCCTGGTAACTCAGGATGGGGTGGGCCCAGGGGCAAAGGTGTTAGTGCAGGATCTACGTACGGGTCAATGGATGGGTCCGCATGATCTATTAACCTGGGGAAGAGGTTATGCTTGTGTTTCCACAGATCACGGGCTGCAATGGATGCCTGCACGGAATGTGAAGCCTGTGTTATCTTCCTCATGATGTGTGCCGTAGTCAACGCATTTTGGATGCCAACGCAGACAAGGACCAACGTATGGATCACTCTAGCCAACATGACTGGCCAAGATTCCATATGTCTGGCCACTGCATCGCCAGAGAATCCGTTTACTACATGCCTTGTTGGTGTTCCAGTGGACAAGTGGCCGGTACCACATGAAGCACGGGCAACTTTTCAGAACGAGTCGTTGGTTAATACATGGGACGCGTGGGTGCCTTATTTGCCTAAAGTGCCTTTGGAACCTCAAGAGCTTGAACTTTTGGGATCTATAAAAATGGACTATTGTCTGTATTTCAATTATACAGGAAAGAATCAATCCTTGGCATGGGTGGTAAATTCAAGTATGTCAATTTACAGAAATTCAAGTGTATGGTGTAACTTTACCTCCCCAAATATTTCTCGATCCTCAAATGTCCCTTTGGCTCTACCCCCAGGGATATTCCTGATATGTGGAGATCGAGCCTGGGGAGCCATACCTTCTCACATAAAAGGAGGACCATGCAGTTTGGGACGCTTAACATTGTTAACTCCTAATACGTCCATGATTTACCAACATCGCTATTATAAAAAAGCTAAGAGGAGCCTCCATGCTTACAATGAAGACTGTGATGACCAAGTCACTTTTTGGAATAAGGGTGAAATATGGGCAGCCTCCATGTTTGTACCAGGAGCAGCTGCTGCCAAAGCGTTAAGTACCTTGAATAAGTTAGGATGCTGGCTAGCAAAGCAAACGAATGCAACCTCTGCGGCATTAAGCAACTTACTATTAGATGTAGACTCAGTTAGGCATGCTACGCTACAAAATAGAGCGGCGATAGATTTTTTGTTATTAGCTCAAGGACATGGATGCGAGGATATTGATGGAATGTGTTGCATGAACTTGTCAGATCACTCTGAATCAATTCATAAAAGCATACAGTTGTTAAAGGAAGGAGTACAAAAGCTGCAAGTTGACAATGGATGGGATTGGTTGAACAGATTGTTTAGTGGATGGGGACTGTCGGAATGGTTGTTGTCAGTAGTAAGAACGGGATTAGTTATTTTACTGATTGTTGTGGTTGTGCTATTAATGTTGCCATGTGTCATCTCCTTGCTGCAAAGGGCCCTGCAGCGGACGATGAGGGCAATATTTTTGGCACAAATACAAAAAGGGGGAATTGTGGGGGACTGCGGCGGGTCCGTGGAACCCTTGATTGTGGGAATGGAGTCAGGAGTTGACCTTGCAGAGATTAAAGTATATCCTTGAGAATGAAGGGAGTAGAAAACATCCTGAGAAGTAAAACAACTTTTAGGTACCAGCTGGGGACTGACAAGATAAGGAGTAGTTTTGATGTTTTGCAAGAGACAACCAATGATATATTGTTATAACAATATGTAACCAATAGTAAAAGAACACGTGTTAAGAAAGAAAATATAAGAAAATACGTGTGCTAATAAAAGACTGTTACTGCTTGAACTCCTGAAGATTGCTGTCCGTGTCGTTTGTCCATCTCAACAACAGCGACATCTATCCATCCAGTCATGTCATCGTAGAAGGCTATCAGGTTAGTCAGACATGACTTCCCCTTGGTGAATCCTTGTTTACTACTTCTGATAGCTTTCTTTTCCTCTATATGCTTTGAGATGATGCTCAGAATGAGCTTTTCCATCATCTTTCCAGGGATGGAGGTGAGGCTGACCAGCCTGTAGTTTCCCGGGTCCTCCTTCTTGCCCTTTTTGAAGACTGGAGTGACATTGGCTTTCCTCCAGTCCTCAGGCACCTTGCCTGTTCTCCAGGACCTTTCAAAGATGATGGAGAGTGGCTCAGCAATGACTTCTGCCAGCTCCCTCAGCACTCGTGGGTGCATCCCATCAGGACCCATGGACTTGTGGATATCCAGTTTACTTAACTGTTCCCTAACTTGGTCTTCCTCAACCAAGGGGAAGTCTTCCTTCATCCAGACTTTCTCTGTTACCTCCAAGGTCTGTGGCTCCTGAGGGCTGGCCTGAGCAGTAAAGACTGAAGCAAAGGCAGCATTCAGCAACTCCGCCTTCTCTGCATCCTCTGCCACCATGGCACCCATCTCATTCAACAGCAGGCTCACATTTTCTCTAGTTTTTCTTTATACATTAAGCTCAATTATTTTAACTTTGGAGTAGGTAATTGATTTCAGGGGCATATATACAAGGGACATTGCTAGGAATGCATTATAAATATTTAATCGTATGACAAGTCTTTGTTCTTTATCTGGCAATAAGAGCTTTAAACAGCATTAGTGTTTTCTAAATTACTTAAATGCAGAGCAGTAGGAAAAATTTGATACATGGCTGAAGGAAGACGAAAGGTCACTATACGGTTGAATTCCCATGTCTTACTTGTATCATTCCACAGTGACACTATTTTGGACCGTCTTCTCTCTCTGTCTTTAGGGTGTAGAAAAATAAACATCAGAACTTCTCTTTGTTCTCTAAGAAACAGAGACCTCTGTGTTTTTTTCTATTTAGGATCTTAGAAGCTGATAGCATGATCATGTGGTTTAATCTGTTTGGGTTCATATTTCTTGCCAAATTCAAACTTTTTGAATTTACAGTTTTCTGCAGCATTCACAAAGAGCATATATTCAAAATAACATACTCCAAGAAGAATAGTTTAAAGAGTTTCATTTCTATGACTACAAAATGAAACTAATATTCATTGCTAACACCAGACCTCATTTTCTGCATTATTTTAACAAATTATGTTATAATTGCAATATAGGAAATGGAAAAAGGTATTTAGGTGAGTTATGCCTGTGTTTTGAAAACTTGGGGGTGGGATGGATGTGTTTGATTTATTCCAAGTGATAGCCCTGAAATCATCCATAATTTACCTTGGGAGCCAACCCAAAACATAAATAAAATGTAAGAAAGCTGACTACTGCTTTATTATCCTACATGAATAAATATCAGCAGTGGTATTTTTAACTTAAACCAAGGTTATCTCAGGTTTGTTAGCGTAAATTTATTCTTAGCCAAAAACTGATTGAACGGTTTATATCATGTGATAGTAGCAACTGCAATAGCAACTAGAATTGGTCCAACCATCTGAAATCATCTGGTCCAACCTTTCTTGGCAAAAGAAATTATAGTTGCATAATTATAAATGCAGCCATGTCTTTGGCACCATTCTCTCAAACCAGAAACTTTTGACTGAAAGAAAGAACAAAAACTTTTTGGACCTAAATCGGTATGTTCTGAAACCATTTTAGAGTTGCACCCTTCAGCTTACCCTATAACTAACATGAAAACTGTGACATGCTACCTGTTCACATAATAAAGTATTTGATTTTGTTTTAATTTTTAGGGAGCATATTTAGTCTTAAACAAAACCAGTTAAGTCAACAGTAACTTGACCAGAAACAAATAATGTCTACTAAGTACAAGTTTTAGTTCTGCAAATTATCTGAACTCAAGCTTTATACAGTGGCTCAATATTTATGCTGAAAGCCTGATGAAAGATTAAAACCTTAAAAATATTTCAATAGTTTTAAAATAAAAAAAAATTGGGAAGTCTTTATTTGCATCTATACTTTAAACATTCAATTTTTAAAGCCCCCAAGTGAGTTATAGTTTTAATTTTGATCCCACATGGTTTTCATATTATGACATTTTGTATTTTATAATTAAGTTTTCTTCTGAATGGAAGAAGCCCATCTAAATCAACATAATTTCTTTAATTTTTAAAACACTATAAATAATAAAATAGAAGGAAAATTTCATTCTCAAGTTTTAAATCCAGGATGAGTAAAATAAAAAAATATAATTTTTGCTTTAATTATTTGCTTTCTGTAATTTGCTTGTTTCACCATTTGGTTTCTGTATGGCCTCCATCTTGACATTAATAGCAAAGGAGCAACTTATTCAAAAAAACTTGGGGCTCTAAAAACGCTGTCAGAGGAGCTAAGTGCTTCTTCTCTGTAAATCAAGCATCCTTAAACTACCTTTAAAGCCATTCTTTAAAATCATTAGTCACTGAAAAGATCAGTAGCTCCTTTTGAAAAATTAATCCCATGTCTTTTAATAACTGTATCACATATTTACCTATAAATGAGTAGCTGGTCATTTCCTTTTGGAAATTAAGCACAAGCTAACAGTGGTCTTATCTTATGAGAGCTCAGGTCCTGGATCTGCCAGGATGTTTTACTAAAAAGAAACTGCTCAAATAAATCTACAAGTAGCAGCAAAAGTAAGCAAGGATTTCAAAGGTACCTAACACCATTAGTGTCTTTTGTAACCCCAAATATAAATAAGCAAACTAATACTAAATAACAGAAATTTAAAATCTCCACTGTGCCCTTAAATCATGCTTGGCAGTCAAGAGAAGATAATTCTTAGGCCATGAGTATCGAATATGTTAAATAAACAAATGAGCTTAGAACAGTGATTCCCAAACCACAGTTTATAAGCAACCTGTTGGAACTGGGGTTGCCAGGACCAGTGTAAAAAGTCATTACCCTTCTCCTTTTACTCAGTCAGTGCAATTGCCCACAGACCTTTGATCTAAAGACTGAGCAAGATGCTGTACAAAAGTATAGTAAACATCAGTTCCTGTCCAAGGAAGTTTACAGTCTAAAAGAATGAACATACAGTCATTCATAACAGAGATCATGATGCAATAGTGCCAAACACTAACAAATCATAAATTGGCAGGTCTGAAAAAAACATGAAGGGGGATAAGAAATGAGCAGCACAACAGCTCTCAGGTTCTTTTTCTTTTCCTTTTTTTCTACTATTTTATGCCACTAAGTATTGCTTTTCCGAACTTTCCTCTGTATAAGGAGAATATATACTTTTTTCCAGTCCTATGTCAGTCTAGAAGTTGATGTTTTAAAGAAAGTACCTACTAGTGGGAGATTCATGATAATGCAATAACAACACTAGAACTTGTTTGATAGCTCTAATATATAGTATGAAGGAAATTGTTTATCTTATAGTACCTGAAATTCATGTCTGTGTAGGCAGTCAACATAGGCCTTTCCAACATGAAGTCCTATTTCTGCCCTAGACAAGTGATCTGTTTTATAGAGCTAATTCAGACTCTTTTCATATAGGTAAATATCATATTAGCAAACCTTTGAGAATAAATTTGAAAGGATGGCAGCTGCTGTCCATCTAAAAGTCAAAAAATCTCACAATGACTTTGTGTCATATGCAAAGGTTGGATGTGTGTATTTTCAGCTAACTCATGTGACCTCTTATCCATAAAGAGGTCCATGTAAGCTCATTCTGAGTAGACCTCAATGGAAATATGTGAAAATTTGGCCTTTGTTACGGTTCCATCAGTTGTGCAAGTGTTGACTTAGTAATTTATTTAGTTATTCTCTGTCTAGTCATCTCTCTAATTGTCAATGTCTCAATATTTGTATTTATAAAAAAACAACTTGGAAGGATTGAAAGTAAGAAAGCCCTACATTCACATATAATGTACAATTGAGTCATCCAAACTATGATTCTTGGTAAGTAGGATTTTAAAGACAGGCATGGCTGACTTTTTTCCTTTATGATAATAGATTACAAATATTCCTCTAGAATAACCTGGATTCTTTGGATAAAATTATTTTCCTAATGAAGTCTGTAGAAATTGTATACTTTACTTCAGTGAGACAGGGATTTCACTCTTTATTTTGTCTGTGCGTTCTTGCTCATTAGGACACCACACTGTCTTATGTTATATACTGTAATTCATATTCTTGTTCATATTCGGAAAATATAAAAAGACATTGCAAATCAGCAGACATCTGGATTTCATGTGTACCCCGAGTGCTGAAATAGATAGTTAATCCCTCCTGGACCTGGAATGCAGCAATGACTGCTCTGGGAAGGACAGCAAGAAATGCTATTAACCGCTTGAAACTGGGATTGCAGCCACACACAGAACCTCTTGGCAGTACTGAGTTCATGTGACCTCTGCTCTTTAACTTTGTCATGGTTTAGGCCGGATTGGCCAATCAGAATGACAGATGGCCCTTCTCCCCCCCAAAAAAAGAGAGGAGAGGAAGAGATAAGGAGATTTACAAGTCTGGAATGAACTAAACTACTTTAATGAAGAATTAATATTAAAATCAGAAAGAAGAAAATAATGAAATAGATACAATATATACAAAACCGTATCAAGCTCCCAGGATGACGTCACTGGCAGGCACTGGGGAAGTCCCAGACTGGACTCGGTGATGGACAGGAGCTGGATTCTGGATCTGGAGTCAGGAACACACAGATTGGGATCAAAGGCAGATGAACAGACAGGGTCCTCTTCGGACATCGGCCACTGAAGAAAGAGGGCTGACCCTTTGATCCCTCAGCTTTTATACTGAGCATGGGGCAGATGGGATGGAATACCTTGTTGGTCAGTTTTGGGTCACCTGTCCTGTCTGCTCCTCCCCACAGGTGGGACACCTCTACACTTTTTCCGTTTCCGACCCTCCAACAGGGAAAATAACGAAATTAGCTGACCTTGGTTGTTATAGCAATAAGTATAAGCAAGAGCCTCTCTTCATACCATTCCTTGGCATGAAGTACAAACATTGGTCTTATCATTCTGAGAACGAGCAGTTTTCTCCACAATATGCTGTTAATTTCAGAGAGTTAGAAGAGGCCTAGCTAGGATGTAAAATTACTGAACAGAAAGTTGGTTGTTTTACCTCAAACCAGGACAAATTCATTATATGATTCCTCAGTTAAGATATTCAAGCCACAGATTCAAGTTTTCTAAATCTCTTGCAAGCTGATTTTTCCCTTGAAAACAGTTGAAACAGTCTCCCAGATAAAAAAAGCCAGAGGAGACAGGGCAGAGTTAGTTACTGGTCTGCTTAAATTTCAAAACAAATCTAGAGTAGCATTAATCTAGGTGCAAAAGACCACTGTGTAATTTTCTTAAGTGATTTTTCTCACTAATTATAACTTATTTACTCTGATGATTAGATGAAGCATCAAACCAAACAAGATAATTTGAAATATATGTTTTCTGAATTAGACATAGATATTGATATATAAACATATTAGAACAAAACAGTGTTGTGGTAGTAGAAACAAATTAATCAACACAATTAGAGGTAAAGATATAGGAAAAATAGCATTTCTGCATTAAAGCTATATGCTCGGAACTTCCTGAAATTAGATGCAATTAAAGAATTGCAAAAGGAAATAGTAAGATGTTATGATGAAACAATATCAGAATATAAGCATACTGACAATAATAGCTGTACTGGAAAAATAAAAAAACACAGACAGGGCCTGGACTTGGATCATCTATTGCTCTGTTTCTGTGTTGAACAAAAACGGAGAAATAAAGATTATGTCAGCTTTAAGCAGGCAGAGCACTCCCCCTTCTCTCTGTGTTAACAGAGTTTGAGACACATACCATAACCTCATGGTGTATGTGATATAGCTATATTGCAAAGGTTGGAAGGAGGGAGTCCAGAGATGTTCTGAAATGTCTGCCTGCAGCTTGGGAAGCCTAAGACCAATAAGAAATGATTGAGGAGCCAACGAGGAAAGGAGCCATGCTGGACCTTGTCCTTACCAAGAAGGAGGGTCTGGTAGGGAATGTCAAGTTCAAGGGTAGCCTCGGCTGCAGCAATCATGAAATGGTAGAATTCAAGATTATTAGATCAGCAAGGAGAGTGTGCAGCAAGCTCGCTACCCTGGACTTCAGAAGAGCACCTAAGGAACCTGAAGGTGCATAAGTCCATGGGACCTGACAAAATCCATCCAGGGGTCCTGAGGGAGCTGGCGGATGAAGTTGCTAAGCCGCTTTCCATCATATTTGAGAAGTCGTGGCAATCTGGCGAAGTTCCCGCTGACTGGAAAAAGGGGATCATAACCCCGATATTCAAAAAGGGAAAAAAAGAAGACCCAGGGAACTATAGGCCAGTTGGTCTCACCTCTGTGCCCAGCAAGATCATGGAGCAGATCCTCCTGGAATCTCTGCTAAGGCACATGGAAAATAAGGAGGTGATTGGAGACAGCCAGCATGGCTTCACCAAGGGCAAATCGTGCCTGACAAATTTGGTGGCCTTTTACAATACTGCCCCAGGCTTGGTGGACAAGGGCAGAGCAACAGACATCATCTACCTGGACTTAGGCAAAGCGTTTGACACTGTCCCGCACGACATCCTGGTCTCAAAATTGGAAAGTCATGGATTCAATGGATGGACCACTCGGTGGATAAGGAACTGGCTGGATGGCCACAATCAAAGGGTTGTGGTCAACAGCTCAATGTCCAAGTGGCGGCCAGTGATGAGTGGTGTTCCTCAGGGGTCGGTACTGGGACCAGTGTTGTTCAACATCTTTGTCGGAGACAAGGACATAGAGTGCACCCTCAGCAAGTTTGCCGACAACACCAAGCTTGGTGGTGTGGTCGACACGCTGGAGGGAAGGGATGCTATCCAGAGGGACCTGGACAGGCTTGAGAGGTGGGCTCATGCAAATTGCATGCAGTTCAACCAAGCCAAGTGCAGAGTCCTGCACCTGCGATGTGGCAATCCCAGGCATAAATACAGGTTGGGCAGAGAATGGCTGGAGAGCAGCCCTGAGGAGAAGGACCTCCCACTAGACCAGATTGCTTCAAGCCCCATCCAATCTGGCCTTGAACACTTCCAGGGAGGGGACATCTACAACTTCTCTGGGCAACCTGTTCCAGTGTCTCACCACCCTCACAGTAAAGAATCTCTTTCTAGTATCTAATCTAAATCTCCCCTTTTTCAGTTTAAAACCGTTACTCTTCGTCCTATCACTATGCTCCCTGACAAAGAGTCCCTCCCCATCTCTCCTGTAGGCCCCGTTTAGGTACTGGAAGGCTGCTATAAGGTCTCCCCGGAAGCCTTCTCTTCTCCAGGCTGAACAAGCCCAACTCTCTCAGCCTGTCTTCATAGGAGAGGTGCTCCAGCCCACTGATCATCTTCATGGCCCTCCGCTGGACTTGCTCCAACAGGTCCATGTCCTTCCTGTGCTGAGGACTCCAAAGCTAGACACAGTACTCCAGGTGGGGTCTCACAAGAGTGGAGTAGAGGGGCAGAATCACCTACCTTGATGTGCTGGCCACACTTCTTTTGATACAGCCCAGGATGCTGTTGGCTTTCTGGGCTGTGAATGCACATTGCTGGCTCATGTTGAGCTTTTCATCAACCAACACTCCTGTCGTGGTTTAGGCCCGACTGACAAATGGTGAGATGACAGATGCAGAGTCCTCCTCAGATGCTGCCACTGAAGAAAGAGGGCTGACCCTTTGATCCCTCAGCTTTTCTACTGAGCATTATGCAGATGCGATGGAATACCCCATTGGTTAGTTTTGAGTCACCTGTCCTGTCTGCTCCTCCCTGCAGGTACAACCCCTCTACATGTTTTTGTTTCCGACTCTCCAGCGGGGAATATAACAAAGTTAGCTGACCTTGGTTGTTATAGCAATAAGTGTAAGCAGGAGCCTCTCTGCATACCATTACTTGGCATTAACTATAAACATAGGTCTTAGCACCCTGAGAATGAACAGTTTTCTGCACAATATGCTATTAATTTCAGAGTGTTAGAAGAGGCTTAGCTAAGAAGTCAAGTTACTGAACAGAAAGTTGGTTGTTCTACCTCAAACCAGGGCAACCCCCAAGTCCCTCTCAGGGCTGCTCTCAGTCCATTCTCCGCACAACCTGTATTTGTGCTTGGGATTGCCCCGACTCAGGTGCAGGACCTTGCACTTGGCCTGGTTGAACTTCATGAGGTTCACACAGGTCCACCTCTCAAGCCTGTCCAGGTCCCTCTGGATGGCATCTCTTCCCTTCAGCGTGTCAACCGCACCACACAGCTTGGTGTTGTCAGCAAACTTACTTATTGTGCACTCAATCCAGCCAATTCCTTATCCACTGAGTGGTCCATCTGTCAAATCCATGTCTCTCCAATTTACAGACCAGGATGTTGTGGAGGAATGGCTGAGTGAAAAAGGGCATGACTTGATTACAATGAGCAACCCAGTCTTTGATAAGGATGAGAGCCCGGAGGAGGCTGTGAACTGTCCTTGAGAAACAGAAGTATGAAGAAGTAGCTACATGATAAGGAAGTGATAAGCGGTACTGCCTCTGGGAGATAGAGAAACATCTGCTGCGCGTGGACAAGAGGTCTGCACTAATTGTGTGAGCGCTCTAGGTGCGTGAACAGAGACTGTAAGCCAATCGTATAATTGTTGCTAGCGCGTGCTCTGCTTGTCTGTCTTTATATACTCTGTGTGAACTTGAATAAAGTGAGAACGACCATACTCATATTGAGACTCATCGTTACTCCGGGTCCGTCTCCCACTCCGACATCTGGTAGCAGAGGATGCACAGAGATCCATAGCTCAGCGGGACTGAGTTCTCCGAGTCTGCGGTAAGCAGCTAGAGGAGGGGAGTGGGAAACCACGGCTGGGAGAAGTGCTGCTCGGGCGCAAAGGTGGGAGCAGACAACGGTGCGAGGTGGCCTCTCGCCTCCCAGGCGCAGTGATGCAAGTAGAAGCTGCGGCCACGCTACTCGCTGGAATCCTCTCTAAGAGAGGGAGTGAAGTACCAGCGAAACTGTTGATAAGTTCCATGCTACTCGCTGGAATCCTCTCTAAGAGAGATAATGAAGTACCGGCGAAACTGTTGATAAAGTTAATTAAATTAGGACAGCGATGGGGTCATTTTTCTGACACACCTATGCTGTTTTCTGTTTCGGAATGGCAAGATTTTGGAGGGACGATGTGGCAAAAAACAATCGAGGGGGATGAAAAAGAGGAGAAAGAGATAAAAGCCGTCCGTGGGTTGTGGCATACTGTGCTAGAGACTTTAAAAGCGATGAAAGCGGAGCGGGAAGTAGCCTGTGCAGCTGCTCAAATGTTAGGTCCAGGAGCGGCCGCCTTAAAACCTGAAAGTAAGCCTGGACCTATTGCGCGGTTCTTCGGGCTGCCCGCGGTAAAGGGAATGACCGGGACTGTGTGTAAAACTGTTGCTGAAATTCGAGCTAATGAGGACTCTGACCCTCCTGAGAAAAGTAAAGACTTGCCGCTGAACCCCTTGCAAAACTCGGGAAAAGCGGAAGTGACCGATGCGAAACCAGAACAGAAAAGTAATGCAAATGCGGAAGCGTCTCCTCAGAAAACTCCGATAGGGGAGGGGCCTGAAACGTCTACTGATCTCATCGATTTGGGAGGAGCAGCGTGTCGCCCTCCGCCCACAGCACCGCCTCCAGCAACTCCGCCTGCCTTGTATCCACCGCTACCCCCCTCCAGTGATTCGTCTGGTCCGCCAACTCCACCCCCGGACAAGAGTCGTAAACTGTCCACAGACAAACTGCTACAGGCAGTTTTAAGGCGGCTCGACGAGTTAGATTTACGTGTGGCGAGGAAGGATGATAACATGCCTCCATGGCTAGTGAATCCCTCAACACCTCCGAGAACTGCACGCTGGAATGGCATTATTAGAGACGCTATATTAGAAGGACAGTGGGGAACAGCCGCTAGTTTGGGCGGAACTCCACCTCTCGTGTGTCCCGTCGTACATGTAAACAATACTGGCAAATGGGAACCACATGATTGGAAAATTTTACAACAAGCTCGCACCACCATCTCAACTTATGGAGTAAAATCTGAGGCTACCCGACAAATTGTCAGCTGGATTTTTTCTGCTGATCTGATGTGTCCATATGATTGTCGTAACCTGATGAGACTGTTGCTTACTCCAACACAATATTTGTTGTGGGAATCCTCCTGGCAACAACGAGCTATGAATGAAGCAGCTCGAAGACAAGGGGAGGGAGACCCCCTCCGTGGAGTCACGGCAGAGATGTTCACAGGGCACGGAAAATTTAGTGACTTGGAAGTACAATCGACGTTTCCAGCAAACCTATTACAGCAATCGGCGCAACTTGCCCTAGAGGCATTTCTCGGCCTCCCAGGATCTACTATTCCGTCATTTGGTACCATGATGCAAGGAACTACAGAAAAATATAGTAACTTTGTTGACCGACTGTGGGAAGCAATCATGAATCACCCTGATTTAGATGACAGCGGCAAACAACAGATGTTCAAAGTACTGGCTTTTGACAATGCCAATAAGACCACCAAGCAAATTCTAGCCAGTCTACCAAAAGGAGCAGGCATTGAAGAAATGTTATTGAGAGTAGAAAGGACTGAAGCTCAAAAACAAAGCACCACGGTCTATCATAGACTCCAAGATTCGACCACAAAAAACTGAGCTCGCAACTCAATTGCGCACACTGACTGATGTCCAAACCCTGCTTGGAGACATACAATGGGTGCGGAACTGTGTTGGCATCTCCAATACCGACATTGCACCCTTAACAGAATTATTGAGAAGCAATCATCCAGCCAACGGCGTTACTCTGACGGCGATGCAGCAAGCAGCACTACAACAAATTGCACAAAAACTGCAATCGACGTGGTCATCTCGACGCATTTTAATGTTGCCAGTGTCTCTGATAATATGTAATGGGAAAGATTCACCATATGCAGTCATTTGTCAATGGCAAAACAAAAAGGGGGAACTTGCTACTCTCTTCTCCTTCTTTGGTGATGCCACTGACAAATGCGAAGGGAAGGTAACAAAAGAGAATGTGTTCAATGTCTTAGAATGGGTGTTCTTAAGTGTACAACCAAAAACGAGCATTCAAACGCGAACTGAAGCAGTAGGTGAATTGATACAAAAAGGAAGATCACGAATCATAGAAATCAGTGGTAAAGAACCAGAGGATATTAGCATACCTGTTAACGCTGTAGATTTAGAATGGTGGCTGCGTAATGATGCTGCCATGCAAGAAGCCTTGTTAGGCTACAGTGGGAGAGTGCATTCACAACAGCCACAAGGGAAATTATGGCAAGTTCTAAAAAGAAATCAGTGGCTAGAAAGACCCAAGGTACGGAAAGACCCATTGTCAGATGGTATCACTGTGTATACAGATGCAGGCAAACGCTTGCGGCGTGCAGCCTGTGTTTGGCAGGAAAAGGGTCAATGGTGTCAGCATATCATAGAGGGACAACCTCGAGATTCCCTTCAAACATTGGAACTAACCGCAGTAGTATGGGCCTTGAACAATTGGCTAAGCACTCCCTTGAATGTAGTAACAGATTCATTATATGTGGCTGGAATAGTGCCACGCCTGGAAGACGCTCTACTTAGAGAGACAGCTAATCCTAGGCTGGGAATTTTGTTTATTCGGTTGCGATCTATACTTGACCAAAGAACAGCTGCCTGTTGTGTTATCCATATTCGTAGTCGTCAGCTAGACCTTGGATTAGGCCAGGGCAATCAACTTGCTGACAGCCTGGTTAGTCCAGTGTGTCATGTGCTTCCTATGGATAAATTTCAACAAGCTAGGCAGAGTCATGAGAATTTTCACCAAAATGCAAAAGGGCTAAAAAGACAATTTAATTTAACAGAAAATGAGGCTCGAGGCACTATCCAAGCCTGCCCGAAATGTGGGAGCCATGGCCCAGGAATAGGGTTAGGAGTGAACCCAAAAGGATTAAAAGCGTTAAGAGTTGTGGCAGATGGATGTCACGCATATCCCAGAGTTTGGTCGCTTGAAGTATGTACATGTGACCATTGATACATTTTCAAAAATGATCTGGGCAACCACATTGCCCGGAGAAAAGGCACATCATGTATGTAAACGCTTGCTTGCTTTGCTGTATTAGGAGTGCCTGAGTGCATTAAAACTGATAATGGGCCTGCTTATGTTAGTCAAAAGGTTAGAAAGTTCTTGCTAAGATGGGGAGTTGATCACACGACAGGGATCCCACATTCGCCTACGGGACAAGGATTAGTGGAACGCACTCATCAAGTATTGAAGGACTATCTAGGTAAACAAAAGGGAGTAGAGACAGATGCTCAGCAAAGGCTACATCGTGCGCTCTTTACGTTGAACTTTCTCTGTCTCATGGGTGATCGAGAGGAACCGCCAGTGATGATTCACCATCAAAACCTTAAGTTCAATAGTACAACAATACTCCCGCAACTCAAAGTGATGTATAGAGATCCAGTCTCTGGAATTTGGTTGGGACCTGTTCCTGTTATATTTAATGGTCGAGGTTATATGTGTGTCTCCACAGATTGCGGTCCAGTGTGGGTGCCCAGTCGAGCTGTAAAACCTGCTCTGACTCGACATGATCCGCCTGACAACCAAGATGTTCAAGATCCTGACCCTGGGGATATTGATTCCGGCGGTAATGACCCTCCACAAGATTGAACCTAGGGAAAACATGTGGGTCACCTGGGCGAATAAGACAGGACAACAAGCCTTTTGTCTATCGCTTGCCTCTGCTACAGAGCCTTTTCGGACATGTTTGATAGGAGTGCCTGGTTTTAAGGTAGAAGACTTTAGCAAGTATAGTAAGCAGAACTGTATTAATTCTCAGAGTGTTAGTAATTGTAGTGCCACGCTCCTTAATAGCCTGAATGTTACGCTGCCTTGGGACCCTCAAGAATTAGAACTGTTAGGATCAATGAGAATTGGAAATGCCTCCCAGAACTGGACTCAAACCTGCATATTTTTTGGAGGACCTGCCTTTACTGACGTAAATTATTATCGATCATTTAATTGGACGGGGTGGACAAACGTCACTCCGAAAGCAAACTACTATGACTATAGACATAAAGGTGCATTTTGTGGCACAAATGACACATCAAAACAAGGACTGGGAGCCCTTGGGGTTGGAACAAAAGGGGAACAGCAAATTTGGAACAATGGCACCCCAAAAGCCTTGCCGCCAGACGTGTTTTTGATATGTGGTGACAGGGCATGGCAGGGAATTCCAAAAAATGCGATAGGTGGTCCATGTTATCTTGGCAAATTAACGTTGTTGGCCCCAAATCAAAACTGGTGGAAAAATGTGACCAAGGGAGAAAATGCCGCACGTACAAAACGGGCGGTCACGGGTCTCCCACCAAATTGCAATGATGAAGTTACCTTACTCAGTCCCACTGAGAGAGTGTTTTTATCCATGTTTGTACCTGGGGCAGCAGCAGGCAGAGCTTTGAAGGAGATAGGACGGTTAGCTTGTTGGGCTGAAAAACAAGCTAAGTCACCACTGAGGTAATAGAAACTCTGTTAGGAGATCAAAATAGCTTACGCCACGCAATTTTGCAGAATAGAGCGGCAATTGACTTTTTGCTATTAGCTCAAGGTCATGGTTGTGAGGATTTTGAAGGCATGTGTTGTATGAATTTATCCGATCACAGCGAATCAATTCATAAACAGTTGCAGTGGTTAAAAGAGCATGCAAACAAAATTCATCAAAACCATGGGTTTTTAGATGGGTGGCTGACTAACTTGTTTGGGAATATGCCACAATGGTTAGTAGGCTTGCTTGTTGAAGGCTTGCGTATTATAATAACTCTTGTGATTATAGGTCTGTGCTTATGTTTAGTGCTTAGTTGTATTAAGAGAGCTATGTTAAAAGTAGTAAACCAAGCCTGGATTGCTCAAAAACAAAAAGGGGGAATTGTGGAGGAATGGCTGAGTGAAAAAGGGCATGACTTGATTACAATGAGCAACCCAGTCTTTGATAGGGATGAGAGCCCGGAGGAGGCTGTGAACTGTCCTTGAGAAACAGAAGTATGAAGAAGTAGCTACATGATAAGTAAGTGATAAGCGGTACTGCCTCTGGGAGATAGAGAAACATCTGCTGCGCGTGGACAAGAGGTCCGCACTAATTGTGTGAGCGCTCTAGGCGCGTGAACAGAGACTGTAAGCCAATCGTATAATTGTTGCTAGCGCGTGCTCTGCTTGTCTGTCTTTATACTCTGTGTGAACTTGAATAAAGTGAGAACGACCATACTCATATTGAGACTCATCGTTACTCCGGGTCCGTCTCCCACTCCGACAGGATGTCATGCAGGATGCTTTGCACAAGTCCAGTGTCCTGGTTTGAGGTAAAACAGAACTAATTTTCTGTTCAGTATTTTTTACTTTTTTAGCTGGGCCTCTTCTCACTAAGTAAACTCTGAAATTAACAGCATATTGTTCAGAAACTGTTTGCGGCGATGATTGATCAGGATGCAATTGTATGCTAGAAGCAGAAGCAGCAGCCTTTATTCACATACACAAAGCTATATATAGAGAGCTAGTTTCTGAGCTGTTTTGCCAAACAGGATGAGCACTCTCATTCTCATGGTATGCGACTGTCTTCAGCCACATCTCTCTACACACACTCCTCCAGGTGCTTTTCCAGCCTGACCTTCACAGACACACACAATGGTGTGTTGGTTTTTTTTCTGTCCAGCCAGCTCGAAACCATCTTATTCTTAAAGCAACATAGTCTTAGTTCTGTTTAAGTTTTGTTTGATCTGCCATATGTTCAGAAGGGTTCTAAAATCAGTCTTGATCGATCTTCCAGATGTTCTGCACAGCCCAAACATTTCCCCTTTTTTTTTTTATGAAGATAGGGTTCACAGCGAGGACGGCGAGTACTTTGAATTCAGTTCTTCAGAGGCCATGCACCATTCCCCAGATGACTCTGATAACTGCAAGAACAAAAACAGCACAAGTGCAACCCAACCCCACGAAAATCCATATTCTCAGATTAAGGCCTGTAAATCAGTTTTTTAGATTTAACCATTTTACACTGTCCAATAATTCATCTAAAACATTTTTTTGTGCCAATTTTTGTAATTCCATCAATTGTCCTTGTAAGGCTATGTTTAGATCTTGAACCATCCCGTTAACATTAGTCGAGAAGGCTCCTAGTATATGTTGCTTAATTTGATGCCACTCATTAATACTTTGATTCCACTGCAGGGGAGTAGCACATAAATTCTTCTCTGTATATTCCCAATCACAATGCAATCGTGTGCATGTGGTTAGAGCACTCCGCCTATCCCCTAACCAAATTACCACTGCTTCTAGAGCATCTAAACAGGCCAAAATTTGCTGATCAGTACTTGTCTGCATAGCAAGATCTTGTGTTACGTTGCTTAATGCAGAAGCTACTTCATGAACAGTCTGTACAGATTTAGTCAATGCTGTGGTTGCTATGGCTTGACGCGCGGAAACAAACCCTACAACTCGAATAGAGTTATAAAGCAGGTATGTTTATTGCGGCGCCGGGTGCAAGGGGGATTTCTCCTCCTAACTTGCACACTGGCTCGTAAAACAAGCATCTATTTATGATAAAAAGCATACATATTCATTAATGTGGGCTGGGTTATTATAATTAATTCTAAGAAAAGGCGTTACTATTCTAATTATTTCTAGGAACTCATTATCATAAGTCTCCTCCCCTTGCCGCATGCATACTGTCGCCCAGTGGTCGTGGGCCGGGGTCTTCTGGAGGAAGGCTCGTAGTCTTCTTCACCGTGTACTTTTACCTTTGGCTTAGAATGCTGGGCTGTCTGGACCCCAAACCGCGAAACTGGTCCCGACCAGATGGACACTTTACCCAGACAATTGGGTTCCTCCTTAGCATGCAGGCTGTTCCCGCTATCTTATACACAAGGCCATTTCCTTATCTTGGAATGCTGGGCTCCTGGGCTCCGAGCTCTGTTCTTTGCCAAGCTGTACTAAATCTACACTAACGACCTTTAACCATTCATTCTCCGAATCAGGCTGCAGTGGCTAATATAATGATTGCATATACAATAAAAGCTATAAGCCAACCCACAAATCTTCTAGTCTGCTGTTGCTTTAAGACACGTGCTAATTGGCCCAATCCTGATTCTCCTTCCCATTCCCGTGTTAAATTTACTGGTAGCCATACTTCAGCTCAGTGTCTCATTGGTAATATCACAGATTATGTACAGAAATATTCTCATGAGAAAGACAACTGAAACAGTAAGGCTTACTCAAGTTTACCTGGAAAGTGTGATTGATTTGTGAAATAGTAACATGTGCTGATGCTACAAATACATAATTGTGAGAGGTACAAATCATAACAGAGTCATTGTGAATGTGAGTTAAATCTAAACTATAAACACAACCTTTTTTACTACATACACCATGAGCCACATGCCTTGTGAAAAAAGGTGCAGCCATGCGCCAGATTTTGGTAAAGAAAGGACTGACAGTGTTATTAAATTCAGCTTGTAAAACAGGTCCTGACAATCCTCCTTCGGACCATATCAGGGTTTCACTGTTTTTTTGCGAAAAATTTACTTTATGACAGGACTTGGGTTATTAGATGGCCACGAGGTCCCCAATCCCAGAATTTGATAGCTTCCGCTTGTTGTGTCACCGGTTCAGGCAGGCTACAAGGCATCCAACTAAGAGTCACCACATCCCATGTCGCTTCCTATTTTACATGTAGGAATACTTACAGGGGGACTCAGCATTGTATTAGTGCTAATATTAGCATGTTCTAAGCCAGGTATGGAAATGAAAGTTAAATTCCCCACCACTGTCTTTTCATTTTCTCTCTGTTGGTAAAACAGGTGAAACTTCTCAGTCATCATGAGACAGGTAACTTTTTAGTAGCTACACACAGAGGTGGCAGGTCCGTGTGATAGATATGCGTATCATTACTATCAATCCAATCCTTTCCTTTTTCTAAAAAAACCTGCTGGTGGAAGCCATGTTCCCCCTATCCATTTGCTGTCGTTATTAGATATCGGAACTTCAGGATCCCACCACGTTATGGGTTTAGACAAAGGGGGATCTACAACATGTGCCAAATAAAGATGTTGAGCATTCGCAATGCAGCTTATCAAGTGCAACAACAAAACAACTCTTACTGTACTGTTGCTGCTAATGATAGTTAGGTAGGCCAAAAAGGTGTTAACTGGGGTTGGGGGTGCATCCACAGTTGCCATCATGGTACTTGCATGTTGTTGTAGTTGTTTTAATTTTCCCCATGTGATTGGGTCGTCTCTACACGGTCTCTTCCATTTCTGAGTTCTCTTGTCCTTGTTCAGATCCGTCGTCTCCATCTGTGGTATAGGGTTCTTTGTGATGGTTGACCAGCTCATGATAGGGCTTGACGTGCCGAGCAGGAAGCCAACATGGCACTGTTGGAAGAATCATAGAATCATAAAATGGTTAGAGTTGGAAGGGACCTTAAAGAACATCAAGTTCCAACCCCCCTGCCATGGGCAGGGACACCTCCCACTAGACCAGGTTGCTCAAAGCCCCATCCAGCCTGGCCTTGAACACTTCCAGGGATGGGGCATCCACAACTTCTCTGGGCAACCTGTTCCAGTGCTTCACTACCCTCACAGTAAAGAATTTCCTCCTAATATCTAATCTAAATCTCCCCTCTTCTAATTTAAAACCATTACCCCTTGTCCTGTCACTACACTTCCTGACAAAGAGTCCCTCTCCGGCTCTCCTGTAGGCTCCCTTCAGATATTGGAAGGCTGCTATAAGGTCTCCCCGGAGCCTTCTCTTCTCCAGGCTGAACAAGCCCAACTCTCTCAGCCTGTCCTCATAGGAGACGTGCTCCAGCCCCCTGATCATCTTCGTGGCCCTCCGCTGGACCCGTTCCAACAGGTCCATGTCCTTCCTGTGTTGAGGACTCCAAAGCTGGACACAGTATTCCAGGTGGGGTCTCACGAGCGCAGAGTAGAGGGATAGAATCACGGAATTGTCAGAGTCGGAAGGGACCTCTAGAGATCATCTAGTCCAACTCCCCTGCCAAAGCAGGATTGCCTAGAGCACATTACTCAGGACTGCATCCAGGTGGGTCTTGAAAATCTCCAGAGAAGGGGACTCCACGACCTCCCTGGGCAGCCTGTTCCAGTGCTCTATCACCCTCACTGTAAAGAAGTTTCTCCTCATATTTAAATGGAACTTCCTATGTTCCAGCTTGTGCCCGTTGCCCCTCGTCCTATCGCTGGAAACCACTGAAAAGATTTCAACTCCATCATCCTTCAACCCACCCTTTAGGTACTTGTAAGCATTATTAAGGTCTCCCCTCAGCCTTCTCTTTTATTAAGGTCTCCCCTCAGCCTTCTCTTCTCCAGGCTAAAGAGCCCCAGCTCTCTCAGCCTTTCCTTGTAAGGGAGATGCTCTAATCCCTTAATCATCTTTGTTGCCCTACGCTGGACTCTCTCCAGTAGTTCCCTGTCTCTCTTGAACTGGGGAGCCAGAAGTGGATGCAGTATTCCAGTTGTGGCCTCACCAGTGCAGAATAGAGGGGGAGAATGACCTCCCTCGACCTACTGGCCACACTCTTCCCTATGCAGCCCAGGATCCCATTGGCCCTCTTGGCAACAAGGGCACAATGAATCACCTCCTGTGACCTGCTGGCCACACTTCTTTTGATGCAGCCCAGGATGCAGTTGGCTTTCTGGGCTGCCAGTGCACATTGCTGGCTCATGTTGAGCTTCTCATCCACCAACACCCCCAAGTCCTTCTCCTCAGGGTTGCTCTCCAGCCATTCTCCGCCTAAGCTGTATTTGTGCCTGGGATTGCCGCATCCCAGGTGCAGGACCCTGCACTTGGCCTGGTTTAACTTCATGGAATTTGCACAAGCCCACTTCTCAAGCCTGTCCAGGTCCCTCTGGATGGCATCCCTTCCCTCCAGCGTGTCGACCACGGATCCAGCATACGATCCGCTGGGTCAAGCAATGGCTGACTGGAAGGTCCCAAAGAGTGGTGCTCAATGGATTAAAATCCAGCTGGCGGCCAGTCACAAGTGGTGTGCCTCAGGGCTCAGTGTTAGGACCATTTCTGTTTAATGTCTTTATTGATGATCTTGACAAGGACATAGGGTGTATCATCAGCAAGTTCGCAGATGACACCAAGCTAAGCAGGAGTGTTGATTCCCAGGAGGATAGGGAGGCTCTACAGAGAGACCTAGATAGATTGGATCATTGGGCCAACATCAATGGCATGAGTTTCAACAAGGGCAAGTGCCAGGTTCTGCACTTGGGCCACAATAACCCCAAGCAGCGCTACAGGCTTGGGGAAGTGTGGTTGGAAAGCTGCCTGGAAGAAAGAGACCTGGGGGTTCTAATTGACAAGCGGCTGAATATGACCCAGCAGTGTGCCCAGGTGGCCAAGAAAGCCAACGGCATCCTGGCTTGTATTAGAAATAGCGTGAGCAGCAGAAGTAGGGAGGTGATTGTGCCCCTGTACTCAGCACTGGTGAGGCCGCACCTGGAGTATTGTGTCCAGTTTTGGGCACCTCAATACAAGAGAGATATCGAGGTGCTGGAGCGAGTGCAGAGGAGGGCAACGAAGCTGGTGAAGGGCCTGGAAAACAAATCATATGAAGAGCGGTTGAAGGAGCTGGGACTGTTTAGTATGAGGAAGAGGAGGCTGAGGGGAGACCTCATCACTCTCTACAACTACTTGAAAGGACACTGTAGAGAGGTTGGTGCTGGTCTCTTCGCACAGGTAACTAATGACAGAACGAGAGGGAATGGCTTCAAGCTCCAACAGGGTAGGTTTAGACTGAACATTAGGAAAGAATTTTTCACAGAAAGAGTGGTCGGGCATTGAAATAGGCTGCCCAGGGAGGTGGTTGAGTCACCATCCCTGGATGTGTTTAAGAGACGTTTAGATGTGGTGTTGGGGGATATGATATAGGGAAGAACTTTGTAGTGTAGGGTAGATGGTTGGACTCGATGATCCCAAGGGTCTCTTCCAACCTGGATGATTCTATGATTCTATGATTCTACGACCAAGCCACCGAGCTTGGTGTTGTCAGCAAACTTGCTGAGGGTGCACTCTATCCCACTGTCCATGTCTCTGACAAAGATGTTAAACAGCACTGGTCCCAGTACCGACCCCTGAGCAACTCCACTCGCCACTGGCTGCCAATTGGATGTTGAACCATTGACCACAACCCTTTGAGTGCGGCCATTCAGCCAGTTCCTGATCCACCGAATGGTCCATCCATCGAACCCATGACTTTCCAATTTTGAGACCAGGATGTCATATGGGACAGTGTCAAACGCTTTGCCTAAGTCCAGGTAGATGACGTCTGTTGCTCTGCCCTTGTCCACCAAGTCTGTGGCAGTATCATAAAAGGCCACCAAATTTGTCATGAAGAACACACGCAAACCCTCTCCCCCACATCATCAATTCCACTGGCCCATGCCAGGAGATAGTAGACAAAGGGTCTCTATATAGAACTTTTGGGCGTTTTATGAAACCTTCTGGTATTGCAAAATGCCTTTCCATGGCACTTGTCAGTTGCCCCAGATATGACGACATATTCAGAAAATTAAGTGTGAAAACAGCATTATCCAGTTGTTCCTGGGGTGACATATTCCCCCTTTTTTGTTTTTGAAGCATATGTTTTAACAGAGCATGACTACGTTCAACAATGGCCTGTCCTGTGGGATTATGTGGAATGCCAAAATTGTGATCTATACCCCATTGCTGTAAAAAGGAACGGATAGTTTGAGAAGTGTACCCGGGGCCGTTATCAGTCTTAATGACCTTGGGCAGTCCCAAAATAGCAAAACAACGAGTCCAATGCCTGCAAATATCACGCCCTTTCTCTCCAGTATGCACAGAGGCACATAGTGCGCCTGAAAAGGTATCAACAGAAACATGAACATACTGCAAGCACCCAAAAGGAGAATAATGAGTTACATACGACTGCCACATATCATTAGATCACAAGCCACGAGGATTAACCCCTGTTTGAGCAGGCAAGGGTGTGAGGCGCTGGCAGTCAGGACAGGCACGGATTATGTCTTTTGCCTGTGTTAAAGGAATTTGAAATTGTTTACTCAGGCCTTGTGCATTCTGATGAAAAAAGGAATGCGATGCACGGGCAAAGTCCAATTTAAGTACTGCAGCAGTGAGAGAATCGGCAACTGCGTTACCCTCTGTTAGAGGGCCCGGCAGGGTGGTATGCGAACAAATATGTGTAATAAACAAAGGATGTTGTCTACCTTCCAATATTTGCTTTAGTGCCAAAAACATCTGAAAAAGAACTTTATTATCCACTGCCTTAATAAAGGAAAAGGGAATTCTCATCACTAAGTTTACCACGTATTCAGAATCACAAACAATGTTCAGAGGTTCCTTTGGAAAAAAATCTGTAAAGCGTGCAGTATTGCCCCAAGCTCCACTAGCTGTGTTGAGCCAGAGAAAGTCATTACAGAATGTTCCCAGTGCATGTCTGTCTGCTAGGCAACGGCAGCTTTTCCAGTTTTCCCTGACCCATCCACAAATATAGTGCGAGCCCCAGAAATAGGCATGGAAGATATAATTTCCTTGGGACAAAGGGGCAATGTCTGCAGTTGCTGTAGTAACTTACAAGAAGGTAGAGAAAAATGAATATTGCCCACAAAATCAGCCAACGCTATTTGAAATGGCAGAGAATTTTGAGATAGGAAGGTATATTCTTGTGCTGTAACCGGTAGGTAAAGATCAACAGGGTCATATCCTGTTAGTTCCTGGGTACGTGTTCTACCCTTATCAGCCAGATAAGGAAATCCAAAAAGGTAGAAACAGTCTTTCTCAAGGTATTAGGTAAGAAAAGCCATTCAAGATAAAAAAACTTAGCATTATCCTCAATCTGTCCAATTAATCTGACTGGTTGATGAAGTGTATTAAGTATTAGAAGAGACACTGGTAATTCCCTACGTATACGGTCTGCCTGAAGTGCAGAAATCTTTTGTGCTACTACTTCTAATTCTTTCAGCGATTCTTCAGATAATTCTCATCTAGGGTTAAGATCATTGTCACCTTTTAAAGCCGCAAATAAATTTTGCAAATTGTTAAGCATTTCCTACTGCTTCTAAAATGCCTACTCTAAATGAACTCTGCAGCCCATTTTCGTGTATAGATTTTTTAAGTTCCCTGAAAGCTTGATAAGGTAATCCTTCATGAGCAGGAGGGCAATTAGCTTTATATATCACTGAAAATGCAAACGAAAAATCCCCATTTTTAAAGCTTCTTCCTTGCACTTTTGCATTGCTGGAAGCTTTTCAGATTCTGTTTTCAAAAAGGGGTTTGTAGGTGCTGTGGGGGTGATTGGAAAAGGCCTCTTTTCTGACAACGGCATATTCAATTGTTGGGGAGGGGGGGGTAATTGTGGATATAAGTTAGGTTCAGTTTCTGGGTTGACTGGACCAGGATCGAAGGGATTATTGGGAATTTGATCGTTTGAGGAAGTCTCAATGTCATTATAAACATTTTTGCCTTCAGCATCTTTAGTTACAACAGCCTCACTAGGTTTTAACTGAGCTAGTGCCGAATATAAAAAACGCCAGGTTACCAGTGCTGATTCCGGGATATCAAAACCCAGCTCTTTCCTATTTTGTAAATGCTTTCCTACTTTTTCCCATTGTGAGCTATCAAAGGTACCCTCAGATGGAAACCAATTGCAATGTTCCTTTACTAGTAATAACAATTGAGATGATTGCTTCTCAGTAGTATTATAGCCATCAGCATGCAAAATTTGTTGCAAAACCTTTAAGTATAATTTATGTTCATGCGATGCAATCTGTCCCATTTCTAACAACAACCCTCTAACTTTCCTTTTCAACAGGCATTACTGTTCCTTTTTACAAGGAATTGTGGCCACGAAATAAAAAACTGTATACTCACCCATCGGGTTGTGTGGCAAAAAAAGACGAGCCTCACACAGGCCACCAATTTGCGTTGATGATTGATCAGGATGCAATTGTATGCTAGAAGCAGAAGCAGAAGCAGCCTTTATTCACATACACAAAGCTATATATAGAGAGCTAGTTTCTGAGCTGTTTTGCCAAACAGGATGAGCAATCTCATTCTCATGGTATGCGACTGTCTTCAGCCACATCTCTCTACACACACTCCTCCAGGTGCTTTTCCAGCCTGACCTTCACAGACACACACAATGGTGTGTTGGTTTTTTTCTGTCCAGCCAGCTCGAAACCATCTTATTCTTAAAGCAACATAGTCTTAGTTCTGTTTAAGTTTTGTTTGATCTGCCATATGTTCAGAAGGGTTCTAAAATCAGTCTTGATCGATCTTCCAGATGTTCTGCATGGCCCCAAAAACTGTTCACTCTCACAGTGATAAGACCTGATTATACCAAGGAATGGTGAGCAGAGAGGCCCTTGCTTATACTTATTGCTATAACAACCAAGGTCAGGTAAATTTGTTATTTGCCCCATTGGAGGGTCGGAAGCGGAAAAGCGTAGAGGGGTCACACCTGTAGGGAGGAGAGGACAGGACAGGTGACCCAAAACTGACCAACAGGGTATTCCATCCCATCTGCATCATGCTCAGTATAAAAGCTGGGAGATCAAAGGGTCAACTTTTCTTTCTTCAATGGCCAACGTCCGAGGAGGACCCTGTCTGTTCGTCTGCCTTTGGTCCTGATCCGTGTGTTCCTGAGTCCAGATCTGGAATCCAGCTCCTGTCCATCACCGAGTCCAGTCTGGGACTTTTCCCTTTGCCTGCTGGTGACGTGATCGTCATCCTGGGAGCTTGATATGGTTTTGTATATACTGTATACTTTTTTTTTCCTTTTTTTCTTATTATTATTTATTATTTCATTATTTATTAATATTTTCATTCATCTCGTTTTTTTCTAAACATAAATCTCTTTATCTCTTCCTCTCCCCTCTTTTTCTTAGAAGGGGGAGGGAGGGGCCATCTGTTGTTCTTATTGGTCAATCCGGTCAAAACCACGACATCCAGGTAGATTACGTCAGTTGCTCTTCCCTTATCTACCAGTGCTGTAATGCCGTAGTAGAAGGCTGCCAAATTTGTCAGGCACCATTTGCCCTTAGTGAAGCCATGCTGGCTGTCACTGGTCACCTCTTTATTTGCCATGTGTCTTAGCAGATTTTCCAGGAGGATCTGCTCCATGATCTTACCGGGCACAGAGGTGAGACCGACTGGCCTGTAGTTCCCTGGGTCTTCCTTTTTTCCCTTTTTGAAAATGGACATTACGTTTCCCCTTTTCCAGTCATCAGGAACTTCACCAGATTGCTACAACTTCTCAAATATGATGGATAGTGGCTTGGCAACTTCATCCGCCAGCTCCCTCAGGACCTTCAGATGCATCTCATCAGGTCCCATGGATTTGTGCACCTCCAGGTTCCTTAGATGATAGTCTCAAACCTGATCTTCTCCTACAGTGGGAAATTCTTCATTCTCCCAGTCCCAGCTATTGCCTTTTTTGACTTGCACAGTCTTGCTAGAGCGCTTGCCAGTTAAGACTACTAAATAATAAGAGCTATAGAGTAGGGAAGCCGTTTTCTTGACAATATATTACAAAGATAAGGAAATTGTACACACAACTTTTTCCTTAGCAAATTTGATTAGACCATTTATCTCCATTGCAATGGGAACAGTGGAGTTTTGCTTGGCTCCCAAAATGAGATCTTCTCAATAACTCCTAGAATCACAAAATGAGATACACAGTGCAACCTTTTTCTTTTCATTTTATTGATTCCTAAATGTAAGAAAAATTAAGATACTGTTTTTGCAAAGGAACAGCCTGGCTAGTTTTTGTAGAACTTCTTGGCCGGCTTGCAATGAGGTAGTTAGGGAATGATTAGCATCACAAAGGCTTCCCAGGGACATGCAAGAATGCTCATCTCTGAGATAAAGGAGAAATCAGTCTATGCCAGAACAGTGGTTTAACGGAAGGATTAATGTTTAACTGAGACCAGCAAACTTGAGCAATATTACCAAAGAAGGGAATAAATAAATAAGTGAAGTAATTGATATAGGCAGAGTGATGGGGAGACGTAAACAGGGGTGGGACAAATGGAAGTAGTCTTAGGCATCTCTGATAGGCTGTAACCTCTGGAGTACCCAGCCAATGGGGAAACAGGGGAGGGAAATTTTGACCAGGAATAAGGAATAAAAACAAAACACACCAAAACCTGGTGTGCCTGCTTTCACTGGGTCACCTGTTCTTGCAAGAATGTTTAAATAAAATGTGCTTCGTATTGATCACTGCCTGAGCCATTGTTATTGGGCAAGGAGCGTTTCTCACACTAAATACTGGCTTTTTCCCATTACAGGAAAACTGCAGTGCCAGAAGAGCCCTTTACATAGCTTTAGACTTAAAGAGCAAGAATTTCCCATTAACAGTTAGACTACCTGTATCGCAAGAATAAGTTAATTAGAGATAGGATGTCACTCTTAGATATCAACTTAGTCCTATATTATTGTAGGAATCTTTCCATTTATTTTTGCATTACTTGAAATGGTTGATTGCTTAAGCTATAACAAGAGCAAAGAGTTCCTGATTCAGAACAAAAAGCAGCTGATATTTCACAAGATGCCTCAGAATTCTTGCACAGCAAATCAGTAAATTTTATATACCACATCTGTCTCAGTTGGCTCTCAGTAATTCAGCAAAGAAGGTCCATTAGTGTAATGTTGTGAAAATAGGCAGGTACTTTAATGTAAAGATATTCTTTTTCTGGATGAGTATAATTGCAAATTTGTTTTCTTCTACCACTTAAAGTCAGTAAAGGTCATGTACTGTGAAATGACTAACATGCAACATGTGGGTAAGAACCTTCAATTAACTTTTTTAAAAGTATGTTTAGGTCAACACCAGTACAACTTCCTGGCATTAGTACATTATTCTTGGTATCTATTTTGTTTGGGTAGTAAACAATAAGATGTGTGTTAAAGAAGAAGCTGCTGCCCAAGCATTCACACACCATTCACAGAATCATAGAATCTACTTGGTTGGAAGGGACCTTTGAGATCATCGAGTCCAACCAACAAAAAAAAAAAACAAAAAAACGCCCCCAAAAAACCAACAAAAAACCACCACCACACACCACCAAAACAAACACTCACAACCACACACCACACCCACCCACAAACAGACACAAACCAACAATCTCAGGCACTAGAGCATGCCCTGAAGTGCCACGTCTACACGTTTCTTAAATACCTCCAGGGATGGCGACTCCACCACCTCCCTGGGCAGGCTGTTCCAGTGCCTGACCACTCTCTCAGTAAAGTAATTCTTCCTAATATCTAATCTAAACCTCCCCTGCTGCAACTTCAGACCATTTCCTCTGGTCCTGTCATTATTCCCTTGGGAGAAGAGGCCAACACCCACCTCTCTACAACCTCCTTTCAGGTAGTTGTAGAGGGCAATGAGGTCCCCCCTCAGCCTCCTCTTCTCCAAACTAAACATGCCCAGTTCCCTCAGCCTCTCCTCATATGACATGTTCTCTAGACCCCTCACCAGCTTGGTGGCTCTCCTCTGGACACACTCCAGCACTTCAATGTCCTACTTGTTGGGGAACACCTAAAATGGAAAATGCACGTTGCCAATGGTGGATGACATCACGTGCAGATTCTCCAGTATGAGCAGTGGCAACAAGAGCTGCTGAAAAAGTATCTATAGAGACATGCACGTATTTCAAACGCCCAAATTCGGGTACGTGCGTAACATCGGTCTGCCAGATCTGCAAGGCACGGAGGCCACGAGGGTTGGTGCTGGTGCCATAGTAAATGGGGACATGATGGCCCTGACAATCAGGGCATGCAGCAACAATGGCACGCGCCTCAGAATTGGAAATATGAAATTGGCGTTTCAGGGCCCGATAGCCCTGATGGTAAAAGCGACGTGAAGCTATTGCCTGCTGTTTAATATCGGGAACAGGTCCTAATGCCACTGCGGACACCAAAGCATCTGCTTTTGCATTTCCTTCCACTATAGAACCCGGTAACGTAGTGTGACTTTTAATATGCATGACATAATATTCATAGTGACGTTTCTGAATTTCCAACCATAATAGCTTCAGAACCCCAAACAGCGTTTCATTAGACACATGCCCTAACACAGCTTTATCCAATCGTTGTACCAGTCCAGCCACATAAGCAGAATCTGTTATGATGTTTACTGGGCCAGGGAAGTTTTGAAACACCATGGCCATCGCTCTAAGTTCAACCACTTGTGGTGAGCCTTCTTGATGTTCGATTTTATGCCGCCATTGTGGTCCGTCTTTCCAAACGATGGCCGCTTTTCCTGTTTTCCCTGATCCATCCGTAAACACCGTGGGTCCCTCTGCCGGATCCAATTGACTCAATTGTTTCTGACCAAATCTCACCTGACTTCCTAGTTTGACCAATGGATGTGAGGGCAAATGATAACTTATTTGCCCTGTATAGTTCATCATGGCTGCTTGTAGGGCAGAGCTGTTGGCCAGGCACCATTCAAAATAATCACTCTGCACTGGGAGTACAATTTTTTCCGGGTCTCTCGACACGCTGTATGGAATTAATGGCCTGATTTTTATAATTACTTGAGCCACCAGCTCAAAAAGGCCAGGGGCTGTCTTTTTTGTTTTATTTGGCAAGAAAACCCACTCCAAAACATGTAGAGAATCATCCCACTTCTCATGCCATTGTGCAATCATGGCAAAGGGTACCAACTGGTCAATCAAAATGATTGCCTGGACAGGCACTGTCAGTTCAATTCTCCATACATGTTTGCTACTAATTGCTCGCTCAATGTCTGCAATTGCTTCTTGTGCACCTACCGTCAAGGTGCGTGGGGCAGAAATATCTGTGTCTCCTTGCAGTAGTTCAAATAACGGTTGCAATTTAGAAGAAGGAATCCCCACGTAGGGTCGAATCCAATTAATCATCCCTGCTAATTTTTGCACGTCATTTAATGTTTTCACTTCCACTTGCAATTGTATGGGTTGTGGCATCACCATTTGAGTTAAGACTTTCATACCTAAATAGAGCCATGGTTGCTGCCGCTGCACCTTTTCAGGCGCAACAATTAGTCCATATTGGCACAGAGATTCCCGTGTTTTGTTCTCCATCTCAATTAACTCCTGTGGAGTTGCTGCAGCTAACAGAACGTCATCCATATAATGATAGCAATAACCTGATGGGAACAAAGCACGTACTGGACTCAATGCCTTTGCCACGAACCACTGGCAAATTGTGGGTGAGTTTTTCATACCTTGCAGTAACACCTTCCAATGATATCTTTTTGCAGGTTCCATATTGTTTATGGATGGTACAGTAAAGGCAAATTTCTCCATATCTTGATCTGCTAAAGGAATCGTAAAGAAACACTCTTTCAAGTCCATTACAACAATTTCCCATTGCATCGGAATCATGGTGGGAGAGGGTAATCCAGGTTGTAAAGCTCCCATGGTTGCCATAACCTCATTAATCTTCCTCAGATCACGTAACAATCTCCATTTTCCAGATTTTTTCTTTATAACAAACACAGGGGTATTCCAAGGGCTGTGTGAGACCTCTATGTGTCCTGCAGCTAGCTGTTCTGCTACAAGAGACTGCAGGGCAGTGAGTTTTTCTTGACTGAGGGGCCACTGATCGACCCACACCGGTCTTTCAGTTAACCATCTTAATGCCAGAGTGGGTCGAGAAATGCCCTGCAATACAGTGACCCCTACTGAAAATCCGTTGTTATCCGTACTCCCCATTGTCCTAAACAATCCCTTCCCCACAAATTTAATGGGGCCGAGGTCACATAAGGTCTCACCGTAGCCCTTTGACCTTCAGAATTAACAATCGTAATCGGTTTGGCTGATATTAAGCTATTTGCAACTCCTCCAAGTCCTGCCACCCCCAAGGTGTTTGAGGCCAAAGGCCAAGTATTCGGCCATTCGCGCAGTGAGATGATAGTCACATCCGCCCCTGTATCGAGTAACCCAGTCAGTTTCACCTGATCGGGGGTAACGCTGTTCATCATGAGTGTACAGATCATTTGCGGCCGTTTCTCTGACACTGTCTGAGTCCAGAAAACAAGTGGGTTTCCTGTTGATCCAAATCTGCCGTCACCGCGAACAACCTGTTCAGTCCTGGGGACACAACTCATAAATGGCACCAGTTGAGCTAAGCGTGTTCCTTTTTCTATTGTTACCGGTGGGGTTGCTGTTGATACCATAGCACAAATTTGTCCTGTAAAATCGGTGTCAATAACTCCAACATGCACCATGAGTCCTTGTAGGGTGGTACTTGATCTTCCTATTAGTAAAGCACTCAGTCCCCTACCAATTGGTCCCCAGGCATCTAAGGGCACTTTGTGCACCCCTTGAGTCGTTACAGTCACTGTGTGGGCAGTGGATACATCCATCCCGGCTGATCCACTGGTTTTCCCTGTTAGCTTGTCACAGAGGGTTGCGTCTGCACTGACCCTAGAAATGGGTTGCCAGGATTGTAGGGCATTTGTGTCTGCACGTGCCCCTTCGCGCTCTTCTTGCCGTTTCCTGGCTGTAATGGTTGACCATTAAGGTGATATTTAGAGTGACATTGCTTAGCAACATGTCCAACCCTTCCACACCTATAGCAATTCATTTCTGCTGTGTCCCCCGCCGTATTGACTTTTCCCGAGCCAGTTCCTCCTGTTTTTTTCTTGGGGCATTCAGCTTTTACATGACCTGTTTGACCACAGCCATAGCATTTTTGGCCCTGTACTCGCATGGCTGCCATTGCGGCAGCGAGTGCAGTCATTTTATGCTCCACAGATCCAACCTTGGCACAAGCAGTAATCATTGCCTCTAAGGTTGGGTCTCCTGGTAATGCCTCAATTATTTTTTGACAGTCCACATTAGCATTGTCGCGAGCCAATTGTTTCACTAACATTTCACGGAGGCGCGCATCAAACACTTGACGTTCAACAGCAGCTTGTAACTTTTCAACAAAGGAGAGAAATGTCTCTCGAGTGCCTTGTTTAATGGTGGTATATTTTTGTTTTGGTTCTGCCAATTCTGCAGTGCGAATTATCGCCTCGATGCCTATATTTTTTACTTGTTCAAGCACCAAGGGGGGCCACTGCGCTTGATGCTGTGGGTTATTGAATTGCCCAGCACCCATTAAAACATCAGCACCATTGCCATAGCGAGGATGACCCTGTGGAAACTGCAGATTCACTACGGCCTGCGCCTCAGCCCTTTGCTGCCAAATATTTCGAAACACTGCAAGCTGCGCAGGTTGAAAAATGATCTGAGCAATATGAGTAATATCATAAGGGGTCATAGCTTCCATTGACAATAATCGTATCAGTTGCATTACTGCCGGGGAGTTGGGGCCATACTGGGCGGTGGCCTTTTGTAAATCCTGAATCACCTTCCAGGAATAAGTAACATGCTCATGAGGCTCCCCTGCAGCTGGGTCATGATACACCACGGGAAATGCTGCAGGCCCAGCAGCCTCAACATTCAAAGGTTCATCAGTGGTGAGGGGAACGGATATATTCTCTGATAAATCCCAGTCGCCCAACTCCATCCTTTAGCTTTGACCTTTTTCCAGAATCGCACAGGATTTCGTGGTCTAACCGTAATCGAGGCGGGAGGTAAATCCCAAGTACGAGGGTATTTTGGTCTACACTCTGCCCCCCCTTGTTCGGAACGTTTTACTGGCGCAGGGGTATGCAAAGGGGGACCCGGATTCTCAGGGACTACCTCCTCAAGCTCATTTTGCCCTGTCATAGGATCATCCTGATCAACATTAACGTCCGAATCCTCTGGCAGAGGTGGATACAAAAAGGGGTTAAGCGACGGCCGCGCCCTTTGTTCTTCCGCAATCGGCACTGGTGGAGCAGAGGGTTGCACACACTCTCTTGACTTAGATACAGGGAGTCCCTCCTGCGGCCACACATATCCCAAATCTGCCGCTTGTTTATGCGAGTCTCTTGCCGCTTCTATCTGTTCTCGGGGCAGCACATACTTATACTTTTTCTCTTTTCCTTCCAGTTTATTATCAGAAGGTCCCCCCCCCCCCCATCAGCACACCCCTGTCTTCTTTTTTGGTAACAGGGGGTTTTAGGACCGGGGGTTTTGGGACCGCAGATGGCTCCGCCCCTCCTTTTAAGTCCGGCCCGAAAGGATCAGGCGACTCATTTTTTCCCACCGTCTCCGCTTGTTAACTCTGCTCTTTAAACCCTTTCAAAATCTCTAGTAGCAAGCGCCATGTTGTTAGTAGTTCAGTCACTTCCCTGGAGCCTCTCGTGGGTCCATCAAACAATTTATCACCCAAGTCCTTCCATTGTGATACACTAAACGCTGTGACTTCAATGCCTTGTCTTTTGCCCCAGAGCAACATTTTCCATAAAGTCAACTCGGGGAGGTCCATGCCTCGCCGTTTCAAAAGCAACTGCCACATAGAGAGTATGATACCCTCTTCTTTGGACAAGTTCCCTCCCATGTTCCCAGTAGCTCACCTCTCCAGGTGTCTTATTCACGATCCGGATCAATCAGCAGCTCTCCCCGCTGCTCTCAGCTATACTGGGCTCCGTCTCCACGGCTATCTCCAGCTGTCCTTTTTCCATGCAAAATCACATCGGGGTCACCAGATGTCGTTGTTGAGACGGACAAACGACATGGACAGCAATCTTCTGAAGTTCAAGCAGTAACAGACTACCCTTTATTGCCACACGTACTTTCTTATATTTTCTTTCTTAACACGTGTTCTTTTACTATTGGTTACATATTGTCATAAATATATCATTGGTTGTCTTTTGCAAACATCAAAGCTAATCCTTATCTTGTCAGTCTCCAGCTGGTACCTTAAAGTTGTTTTACTTCTCAGGATGTTTTCTACTCCCTTCTTTCTCAAGGTGTCCCGGTTTGAAGTAAAACCGAACCAATTTTCTGTTCTGTAACTTTACATCCTAGCTAGGCCTCCTCTAACTCTCTGAAATTAACGGCATATTGTGGAGAAAACTGCTCGTTCTCAGAATGATAAGACCAATGTTTGTGCTCCATGCCAAGGAATGGTATGCAGGGAGGCCCTTGCTTATACTTATTGCTATAACAACCAAGGTCAGCGAATTTCGTTATTTGCCCCCTTAGGGGGTCGGAAACGGAAAAAAACGTAGAGGGGTCACATCAGTGGGGAGGAGTGGACAGGACAGGTGACCCAAACCTGACCAACTGGGGTATTCCATCCCATCTGCCCCATGCTCAGTATAAAGCTGAGGGATCAAAGGGTCAGCCCCCTTCCTGCGATGGCCGACGTCCAGAGAGGACTCTGTCTGTTCATCTGCCTTTGATCCCGATCCGTGTGTTTCTGACTCCAGAGCTGGAATACAGTTCCCATTCATCGCTGAGTCCAGTCTGGGACTTCCCCAGTGCCTGCCGGTGACGTGACTGTCATCCTGGGAGCTTGATACGGTTTTGTATATATTGTATCTATTTCATTATTTTCTTCTTAATTTTTATTTTAATATTAATTCTTCATTAAAGTAGTTTAGTTCATTCTAAACTTCTGAATCTCATTCTCTTTCTCTCCTCTCTCTCTCTTTTGGGGGGGGGAGAGGGGAGGGGAAGGGCCATCTGTTGGTCTGGTTTCGGTAAATTCGGCCGAAACCACGACACAAGGATATACTTTAATCTCTGCAAGGTCAATTCCTGACTCCATTCCCTCAATCAAGGGTTCCACGGACCCGCCGTAATCCCCCACAGATCTCTAGAGGTCCCTTCCAACTCTGACAATTCCATGATATACAGGGGTGTCAACTTTAATATATATTTCACAGGTAATGAGGCAAAGGTCAGTCATTGGGCATGGTAGCCTTTTGAAGAAACAAAGAACTACACAAGTTCCTGTCTTCTTGATTTTACTGTCTTTGCTGATGAAAAGCAGGGCTGTCCTGCCTACACAGGGCTCCCTCCTTATCTGTATATCATGATAGCCAGGCAAGTCTCCACTTGCTCTTTGAGCACAGAGACTTCACCTCATTATCCAAATTCCACAGACTGAATGCCAAAAAAGAGCTGAAAGAAGTGGTTAGTGAGTTGTGGAGGAATAATTCATGTGCATACAGACAGAACATGGATCAGAGTGTCAGACTCAGTGTCTAAGAAACAGAATAAATACCAGGGGTTAGTAAAAATTCACAAGAGTTCTGCTAAAGCTGAGACAGCACCTGATGCTGTGACATGAAAGAAGTGACAGGGAAGAAGGGACAGTGAGAGAGAAAACAGGCAGGAAATTTCTCCTTGAATCAGCCAAAACTTAAATGGTTTAACTGAAGAACCACATTATGTTTCTGTAATATGGCTGGGATTGTAATTATATTTGCAGCCAAGATGCAAAATATTTCCCTTTATTACTACTCTAAAATATGCCCCCTACAATCAAAGGGCGATGTCCTCTCTGAGCTCCTAAGTGGCTGGCTGACAGGGCTTTGGCACTGGATTCTATTCTCACTTACAGTAGTGTGACAGTGAAATTTTACTGAAATAAGTTGTTATATTCACTTCTGTTTTATAGAAACAAGAAGATCTGGCCTCATTATGTTAGATAACTGCAGAAAAGCATAATGCACTTACTTGTCAGTCATACAAACTCCAACATTCATTCTTGTTCTCCATTTCCTCGTTTCCATAAGAAACTTCTTGCCTAGTCCTATACAACTGTGATGATAATGTTAAATGAGAGACCCATAAGATAAATTTTTTCTGTTAAAGCAGACAGTAACTGAAGGTACTGACACACTTCTAAGGACAGAATGGGACTATAGTTGTGAAAACTACTTCTGCACCAAAAACTGTGTACTAAATGCCACGGGAATTTGTAATGAGAGAAAATTTAATCCCATTTTAAGGTAAAGAATTGCAAATCTTCTAGAAATTACATGGCAGAATTTAAAATGACAGCTGCTGAATGTATTGGTATTTATATACAGAATTGGGAAGTTAGCATATAGATGAATATAATATTTTTTCTCAGTGTCCGAGGGTATAGCAAGTACACCCTACACAGGTTCTGTTATTCCTTAAAATAAGCTACTATATTCCAATATATTCAGTTTACATGGCAAGATTTCGGTAGTGGGAAGATGCAGGGGTGGCTTCTGTGAGAAGATAACAGAAGCTGTCCCCATGTTGGATAGATAGAGTTCCAGCTAGCTCCAAGAAGGACCCACTGCTGGCCAAGGCTGAGCCAATCAGCAACATTGATAGCGCCGCTGTGATAACAGATTTAAGAAAGGGGTAAAAAAAAAAGCTGGGCAACAGCAGCTAGGAGAGAAGAGTGAGAATATGTGAGAGAAACAACGCTGCAGACACCAAGGTCAGTGAAGAAGGGGGAGGAGGTGCTCCAGGCACCGGAGCAGAGATTCCCCTTCAGCCCATGGTGAAGACCATGGTTAAGCAGGTTGTCCCCCTGCAGCCTGTGGAGGACTCCACGCCAGAGCAGGCGGATGTGCCCTGAAGGAAGCTGCAGCTGGTGGAGAGGAGCCCATGCAGGATCAGTCTGTTCCTGAAGGACTGTATCCCATGGAAAGGACACATGCTGGAGCAGTTTGTGAAGAACTGCAGCCTGTGGGAAGGACCCTACACTGGAGCAGGGGAAGAGAGTGAGGAGGAAGGAGCAGGAGAGACAAAGTGTTATGAACTGACCACAACTCCCATTCCCCTTCCCCTTGCGCTGCTTGGGGAGGGGGGGGAGGTAGAAGAGTCAGGAGCAAAGTTTGAGCTTGGGAAGAAGGGAGGGGTGGGGGGAATGTATTTTTTAGGTTTGTTCTTATTTCTCATTATCCTACTCTGTTTAATTGGCAATTAATTAAATTAATTTCCCTGAGTCAAGTCTGGCTTGGCTGTGATGGTAATTGCTGAGTGATCTCCCTGTCTTTATCTTGACCCGTGATCCTTTTGTCATATTTTCTCCCCCTGTCATGTTGAGGAGGGGGAGTGATAGAGCAGCTTGGTGGGCACCTGGCAGTTAGACAAGGTCAACCCACCAACATGTGCTTTTTAACTGAAGCATAGGTGAATGAAAGACTGTGGAGTGAGTGGTTTGGTGGGTAAGGACATAAAGACTTCAGGTTTAGGAATCCAGTTAGCTCTAAACAGAAATCTCAGAATGAATCTTTTTTTGCAGAACTAAGACATTTCAGTGAAACATTGTCACTGTTGCTTAGAATAGACAAACTTGAGTGTTGAATGCAAATTTTTTCTCCTTCAAGACTGGGCATTGATATTTAGTCACCAGTGGATGCTATAAGTGGATTTACTGGCTAATAGCTGAAACAGGATCATCTGGTAGATAATAATTTTATGAGCTGAAGAATTCAGAAACACCAAACTGCACGTCGATCAATTCCATTTTGAACAAAACATCTGGAAAGGACAATTTCATGTACATCACTAGCATAATCAGAAATATATACCTATAAATTGGATAGGACCAAGAGAGCTCTGCTTGACTTGCAATAATACAAGTATTAAAATTAATTTTAAGTAATTTTCCCTTGAAAAAAAGAGTGCAATACTTATTAGATGCATGATACTTGACGTCTTCTACTATTTAAAATAATAAATTGTGGCCTTAAGGATCATTCCTTTAGCAATGCTAAATATAATTAAGCTCAGCAAATAAACTGAAAATGCCTGATTAATAAAATTAACAATTTTAACTAAACCTACTTGAAAATTCATGTAATATTTACATTTGAATAGCAGTGGTTTAATTTGAAAGTAATTAACTACATATTAGGGATCTACACTTTTGATTTTCTTTAAATATAGATTGTACAAAGAAGTTATATCACATTCTAATGACCAAAGTAAAAAAAAGTAACTAAACAGTTAATATTATGCAGAATGTGAACAGAAATTGGATTCTAAATTAAAGACCTTTATATGGTTGACAGGTGGTTTTCAAATTTTTATAAGGCCACCTAAAAAACTTTTATTTTGTTGATTCTGTGCAGAAATCTGTGAGCACAGCTATGCTCTTTTCTTCTGCTAAAATACAGTTATATAGTTAAAAGCCATTGTCCTGGTTCTGGCAGGGATAGGGTTAATTCTCCCCAGGATCTATCAGGGACACAGGTATTCCATCCCTTGTGAGCCATGCCCAGGGGGTAGCTGGGAGCTGGCTGGGGGAGGGGGCAGGAAGTCAAAGCTTGGGAGCTGGCTGGGGTGTCCTGGGTCTGGTGGTGGAATTGTAATCGTGTTTGTATATTCCTCTATCCGTGTTACTGTTATTGTTTTCTTGTTCCCTTAGCTGTTCTGTTAAACTGCCTTTGTCCCAACCCACGAGTTTTGCCTTTTTCTTCCTATTCTCCCCTCATGGTCATGGGGGGGGGGGGGGGGGGGGAGAGAGCGGCTGCCACTGTGGTTCTTTGTTGCCATCTGAGGCTAAACCATGACAGCCATTTAGCTGAAAATGATTTAATAACACTATCTAATCCTCAGCTGCTGCTTACTGCTCTGGAAGAACAAGATTAAAACTTGTAAGTGTGAAATGTAGCTATCTGAAAGCAGAAAAACCAGACTCCTTACAAGGAAAATATGTGTAATGTAGTCAGTTTAACTGATCAATTAAAATATTTAAATGTGTAGCAGATTTATATTCAGTACCAAAAAATATATTCAAACTACAAGAGCCAAGCCACCTCTCAGATTGCATACTTTTGTGGGCTTTACTTCCCTATTATACTAGTAATTGTGATGTTAATTATCAAGTAAAGGCATGATAATTACATGTCCTTTTTGTTAATATGGGAGTATTGTTCAAAACCTGCACTTTGCACAAGTACTCCTTTAATCCTGAAACAGTACTGACTTTGGTGTGTGTATTAGGAGTCTTGTGGAAGACATTGTATTCAGGGAGTTAGTGATTCATAGATTCATAGATTGGTCCAGGCCGGAAGGGACCTCCAAAGGTCATCTAGTCCGACCTCCCCGCAGTCAGCAGGGACACCCCCAACTAGACCAGGTTGCCCAGGGCCTCGTCGAGCTTCACCTTGAATATCTCAAGGGAAGGGGCCTCAACCACCTCCCTGGGCAACCTGTTCCAGTGTTCCACCACCCTCATGGTAAAGAATTTTTTCCTAATATCCAATCTAAATCTCCCCTTCTCCAGCTTAAAACCATTGCCCCTCGTCCTGTCGCTGCAGGCCTTTGTAAACAGACCCTCCCCAGCCTTCCTGTAGGCCCCCCTCAGGTACTGGAAGGCCGCTATGAGGTCTCCCCAGAGCCTCCTTTTCTCCAAGCTGAACAACCCCAGCTCCCTCAGTCTGTCCTCATAGGAGAGGTGCTCCAGCCCCCTGATCATTTTGGTGGCCCTCCTCTGGACCCGATCTTGAGCAGAATCACAGAATCACAAAAAAAAAAAAACCCACCACACCAAAAAAACCCACAAACAGACAGAAACCAACAATCTCGGGCACTAGAGCATGCCCTGAAGTGCCATGTCTACGTGTTTCTTAAATACCTCCAGGGATGGTGTGGGAAAGTAATGGAAGATTGGCGAGGAGGACTGTAAACACACTCAAGTGACTCGCATGTGGGGTGCTGGAAAACACATATATCACACTAATTGTTGCTTAGTTTTGTGTGCTCAACAAGTAGAACATCTGCACTTAGATAACACAGGCCTGGGATGGACTCGGGGGCACCTTATCGAACACACCTGAGATTCCTGCCCTGCTGTTGAAGAGATCAAAGCACAGCAGAAAACTCTGCCTGCCAGAATCCTTGAAATACAGGCCCAAACGGCAAGTGGGAGCTCTCTCGCTCTCTCACTCCCTTGCTAACAAGGACTCTCTTCCAAATAAGGACCCTCTCTTGCTCCACGGTGCCTGCGTCCCCTGGTTGCCTGCCTCTGCCCAGGTGCTGCTTCAGAGGTTCCCTGATCCATGAGGTATTGAGATTAAATTTGTTCTTTGCCCTTAATCCATGGTTTTGTGGTTGTTCCTGCGTCCTGCCTGCATCGGCTCACACAGATGCCTAATCTTAGGTGCTTTGAAACAGTTTCAAAAACTTGCTCAGAGTGTTTTGGTATTACAAGATCATCTTAATTGAGTACCTCTGTCTCAGAGCAAAGTCAAAAAGAATCCTCAAAAAATACAAAATCTTACCTCAGCAATATCTGAATTTGTTCAACTCTCATGTGGCTCATTGTGTTCTGTATATTTCAGCAATCCTTTCTCCATATCAGTGCTGGCATACTGAAACAGTTTGTTGGTGCTGTTGAAGATGATTAGAGAAATCTCACAGTCACATAAGACACTAAGCTCATAAGCCTTCTTCATTAATTCAATTTTCCTCTTTGTAAATGTCACCTGGGAAAAAAAAGAAAAAAGGTCCACATAACATGTGACTCCTGTAGTCTTTGAGTTGAACAACTTTAGAAAAGTATAAATAAATAAAGATCCAAAATAGAATATAAGTATCCATGTGAATGTGATCTGTAACTGAGGAAATATATGTAATTCACATTGCACAAAACTCAAACTACAAGTAAATAGTATGGGACATAGTAGCACTATGTAGCGTTTATGCTACTTTTGCCCTTCTTTAACACTGTTTATATTGAATACATCTTTCCCATCAATATTTTAAAACTGCACCTCAGTCTAGAACAGATACGGTGTTTATATAAAAACATCATAGTTTTGAAGAAATATCCACTTGGACTGGAGCTGGCTGGAATGGAGTTAACTTTCTTCATAGCAGCCCATATGTTTTGGCTGTTGCTGAACAGTGTTTGCACAGCATTAAGGCTTTCTCTCTTTCTTCCCTACCCTGAGCCAGTAGGCTGGGAGTGGACAAGCAGTTGGGAGGGGACACAGCCAGGACAGCTAATCCAAACTGACCAAAGGAATATTCCATACCATATGACATCATGCTCAGAAACAAAAGCTGAAGGAAAGGAGGAGGAAGCAGGGACATTCATGGTTACATCATTTGTCTTCCCAAGTAACTGTTATGCATTCTGAGGCCCTGTTTACCGGGAAGTGGCTGGACATGCCCGCCAATGGGAAATAGTGAATGAATTCCTCTTTTTGCTTTGCTTATACTTATAGTTTTTAATTTTTTTTTGTTAAACTATCATTATCTCGACCTACAAGTCTTTTCCCCTTCCTTCTATTTTTCTCCCCATCCCACAGGAGAGTGGGCGAATGGCTGTGTGGATATTTGGCTGCTGGCTGGAGCCAACCCACCACACTAGTATCAGTAATTGAAATACATCTTATTTAACACTCAAGTTTTCACAGAATCACAGAATGCAATGGGGTTGGAAGGGACCTCTGGAGATCATCTAGTCTACCCACCTGCCAAAGCAGGTCCACCTAGAGCAGGTTGCACAGGAAGATGTCCAGGCAGGTTTTGAATGTCTCCAGAGAAGGAGACTCCACCACCTCTCTGGGAAACCTATTCCAGTGCTCTGCCACCCTCAAAGTAAAGAAGTTCCTCCTCATGTTTAGATGGAACGTCCTATGTTCAAGTTTGTGCCCATTTCCTCTTGTCCTGTCACTGGGCACCACTGATAAAAGACCGGCCCCATCCTCCTGACACCCACCCCTTAAGTATTTGTAGGCATTGATCAGATCCCCCCTCAGTCTTCTCTTCTCCAGACTAAAAAGACCCAAGTCCCTCAGCCTTTCCTCATAAGAAAGATGCTCCAGGCCCCTAATCATCTTTGTAGCCCTCTGCTGTACCCTCTCCAGCAGTTGCCTGTCCTTCTTGAACTGGGGAGCCCAGAAATGGACACTGTACCCCAGATGGAGGCCTCACCAGGGCAGACTAGAGGGGAAAGATAACCTCTCTCGACCTGCTGGCCACGCTCTTCTTGGTGCACCCCAGGATGCCATTGGCCTTCTTGGACACAAGGGCACATTACTGCCTCATGGACATCCTGTTGTCCACCAGGACTCCCAGGTCCCTCTCTGCAGAGCTGCTCTCCAGCAGGTCAGGCTCCATCCATGTTGGTACATGGGGTTATTCTTCCCCAGGTGCAGCACCCTACACTTGCCCTTGTTGAATTTCATCAGGTTCCCCTCTGCCCAACTCTCCAACCTGTCCAGGTCCCGCTTAATGGCAGAACAGCCTTCTGGTGTGTCAGCCACTCCTTCCAGTTTTGTGTCATCAGCAAACCTGCTGAGGGTACATTTCATCCCTTCATCCAGGTCATTGATGAATATATTGAAGAGGACCGGACCCAGTACTGACCCCTGGGGGACTCCACTTGGTACAGACCTCCAACTAGATTGTGTGCCCCTAATCACGACCCTCTGAGCTCTGTCTTTCAGCCAGTTTTCAATCCACCTCACTGGCCATTCATCTAACCCACACTTCCTAAGCTTACCTATGAGGATGCTGTGGGAGACGGTGTCAAAAGCCTTGCTGAAGTCAAGGTAGACAACATCCACTGCCCTCCCCTCATCTATGCATCCAGTCATGTCATCATAGAAGGCTATCAGGTTAGTCAGACATGACTTCCCCTTGGTGAATCCATGTTGACTACTTCTGATAGCTTTTTTTCCTCCATATGCTTTGAGATGATGCCCAGAACGAGCCGTTCTATCATCTTTCCAGGGATGGAGGTGAGGCTGACCAGCCTGTAGTTTCCCAGTCCTCCTTCTTGCCCTTTTTGAAGACTGGGATGACATTGGCTTTCCTCCAGTCCTCGGGCACCTCACCTGTTCTCCAGGACCTTTCAAAGATGATGGAGAGCGGCTCAGCAATGACTTCTGCCAGCTCCCTCAGCACTGGCGGGTGCATCCCATCAGGACCCATGGACTTGTGGATATCCAGTTTACTTAATTGTTCCCTAACTTGATCTTCGTCAACCAAGGGGAAGTCTTCCTTCATCCAGACCTTCTCCGTTACCTCTAAAGTCTGGGACTCCTGAGGGCTAGCCTGAACAGCAAAGACTGAAGCAAAGGCGGCATTCAGCAACTCCGCCTTCTCTGCATCTTCTGCCACCATGGCACCCATCTCATTCAACAGCAGGCCCGCATTTTCTCTAGTTTTCCTTTTGCCTCCAATATACTTGAAGAAACCCTTCCTGTTGACTTTGACATTGCTTGCCAATTTTAATTCCAAGGAGGCCTTTTCTTTCCTCATTTCATCCCTGCATACTCTGATGGCATTTTTGTAATCTTCCCAAGTGGTCAGTCCCTTCTTCCATGCACTGTAAGCTTCCTTCTTCCACTTGAGCTTTTCCAGAATCTCCCTGCTCAACCACGCAGGTCTCCTGCTTCCCTTGCCTGATTTCTTGCTCTTAGGGATGCACCAATCCTGAGCTTGGAGAAAGCGATATTTGAATATCAACCAGCTCTCTTGAGCCCCCCTACCTTCCAGAGCCCTAACCCATGGGATTTCTCCAAGCAGTTTCTTGAAGAGGTTGAAGCCCTCCTGACGTCCAAGGTTTCAGTCCTACTTGTTTTCCACATACTAGCCACGATCCTGAACTCTATCTTTTCATGGTCACTGCAGCCAAGGCTGCCCTCAACCTTAATGTCCTCCACCAGTCCCTCTTTGTTTGTCAGAACTAGGTCCAGTAGTACACCTCTCCTTGTTGGCTCCTCCACCACCTGAGTCAAGAAGTTATCATCAATACACTGGAGGAACCCCCTGGACTGTACATGCCTGACTGTGTAGCCTTCGCAGCAGATATCAGGGTGATTCAAGTCCCCCATGAGTACCAAGGCCTGTGATTGCGAGGCTACTTTGAGCTGACTATAAAAGGCCTCATCAGCTTCCCCATCCTGATCAGGTGGCCTGTGATAAACATCCACAACAGTGTCCTTCATATTGGCCTGCCCCTTAATCCTCACCCACAGGCTCTCAACTCTCTCTTCATCTGACCCCAGGGAGAGCTTCAGGGACATCTCTTCACACTCTATCCATTCCTTAACATAGAGGGCAACACCTCCGCCCCTCCTTCCTTGCCTGTCCCTTCTGAAGGGTTTGTAGCCCTCAATAGCCACACTCCACTCATAGGATTCATCCCACAATTTCTCACATTTCTCATGTGAGAAATGAGAACTAAAGCAAGAATGAAGAACAAACACTAGATGGCCAGCAACAAATATCATCTTTGAAATAAGGTCTTACCATGTCAAAGTACATGACCCTGGTCATATTATATAGGTAAAAATAGGGATCTATAGGGATTCTCAGTAAATAACCTATTGCCCTAAAACTTTATGCAAACCCTAAGCAGTATGTACATAACTATCATTTTCCAAAGGGACTGTTTTGACAAAGACCTGCACATTAAATAAATGTGGTTTGTTTTTTTTTTAATTTCTGCACTAGCTTAAAAGCTCCAATAAGATATGTAGCTTAGAGTAAGAAAACAGCATGAGATGTTTAAAGTAATTGTATGATTGAATTTTTTGCTGCTTCTTCTGTTTCTTCTTATATGTCATTTCCACTAAGCGTATACGAGTGTGGGTTTTTTACATCTTTTTTGTTCTCCAGCAATTTTCAGTGACAAGATTTTTAAAGAAAAAATATATGGCTTTGCTAATAATCAAATGTAACATATAGTGAAGGTATTCAATATGGCAAGGACAGGTAGTCAGCCAAGTTACCTAATCCCACACTTTTTGCTACCAGTTCCTTAATTGTCTTAAGTAGTAATACCTCTGCACTTGGTTTAATACTGAGGTAAGAAGATTCCTCTGTACATGATTCACATGGCCGCTGTTTTATCTCGTCGCATCCCTAATGCAAGTTAATGCTAACTACAACCCCAGCCTACTTTAGAATCTGAGCAGGTCATGCCATGGAAAATGTGATCTTTAAGTATTGTTAATCCCTACTAGCTAGTCCATCTCAAAGAAGATGAGGGTCTGTGCTGATACTCTGTACATTTATTCTCCAAAACCTATACTAAATGTTATTGCACTTATTGCCATTTCAATCTCTTCAGCCCCTCTGTCAACATACTGTTCAGAAAAGATGAATTACCATTAAATACAATCAATTACTCAAGCATTTTAAAAAACACTTTCCACAGCATTGGTCTGAAGTTTACATAACTGATAGTAAATTCTATCTAAAGTGGTCCGTCTCAATGGCTTTTGGTATTTGGAATGCATAGGTAACAAAACTTCATGCAAATTCAGAAAAAAATATACTAGTCTTTCAAATACTCCTTTAATAACTTCACTGATTACAGAAAATTGCAATGCATTTATTCAGAAACAAATTTATATATTTATAGCATGTTTTAGAAAAAGTTAAACACACAGATAGTAAAATGTACTAAATCAACATATTTTTATGCATCTCAGACACCTTTTAATCAACTTTTTGATCACAGTGCTGTAGGTATCTGTATACAGTATGGTTTCTGTTCATAGAATCATAGAATGGTTAGAGTTGGAAGGGACCTTATAGACCATTGAGTTCCAACCCCTCTGCCATGGGCAGGGACACCTCCCACTAGACCAGGTTGCTCAAAGCCCCATCCAGCCTGGCCTTGAACACCTCCAGGGATGGGGCATCCACAACTTCCCTGGGCAACCTGTTCCAGTGCCTCACCACCCTCACAGTAAAGAATTTCTTCCTAATATCTAATCTAGATCTCCCCTCTTCCAATTTAAAACCATTACCCCTCGTCCTATCGCTACACTCCCTGACAAAGAGTCCCTCCCCATCTCTCCTGTAGGCTCCCTTCAGATATTGGAAGGCTGCTATGAGGTCTCCCTGGAGCCTTCTCTTCTCCAGGCTGAACAACCCCAGCTCTCTCAGCCTGTCTTCATAGGGGAGGTGCTCCAGCCCTCTGATCATCTTTGTGGCCCTCCGCTGGACCTGTTCCAACAGGTCCGTGTCCTTTCTATGTTGAGGACTCCAGAGCTGGACACAGTACTCCAGGTGGGGTCTCACGAGAGCAGAGGGGTAGAATCACCTCCTGTGACCTGCTGGCCACACTTCTTTTGATGCAGCCCAGGATGCGGTTGACTTTCTGGGCTGCGAGTGCACACTGCCGGCTCGTGTTGAGCTTCTCATCTACAAGCACTCCCAAGTCCTTCTCCTCAGGGCTACTCTCATTCCATTCTCTGCCCAACCTGTATTGGTGCTTAGGATTACCATGTCCCAGGTGCAGGACCTTGCACTTGGCTTGGTTGAACTTCATGAAGTTTGTACGGGCCCACCTCTCGAGCCTGTCCGGGTCCCTCTGGATGGCATTTCTTCCCTTCAGCGTGTCAACCTCACCACACAGCTTGGTGTCCTCAGCAAACTTGCTGAGGGTGCACTCGATCCCACTGTCCATGTCTCTGACAAAGATGTTAAACAGCACTGGTCCCAGTACCGACCCCTGAGGAACACCACTCGTCACTGGCCGCCACTTGGACATTGAGCTGTTCATCACAACCCTTTGAGTGCAGCCAGCCATCCAGATCCTTAACCACCGAGTGGTCCATCCATCGAATCCATGAGTTTCCAATTTAGAGACAAGTATGTCATGTGGATGATGACGTCTACCAAGGCTGTGGCAATATTGTAAAAGGCCACCAAATTTGTCAGGCATGATTTGCCCTTGGTGAAGCCATGCTGGCTGTCTCCAATCTGTGGGAGACTGGCTAGCTGAGAAGGGTCGCATAGACATGATCCAGCTGGCCGAGCAAGAACTTGAGAAACATCGGATTCAGCCCCCGTAACTGCTGAGCTGGCAAGGACACCCTGTCCTTGACTGTAATTGTTGTATGATAACAGGGAGATTGCAGCTGCTCAGGCATGGGAAAAGAGGATGAAAGTAACTGTAAAGAAGGAACTAAGGGCGGGGTTGAAGTTTGGAGGACAGGCCAATCAGAAAGATGTATTGCAGAATATGTATTAGCTAATTATAACGAAGCATAAAAGACGGCTGTACTATTCAATAAACGAAGCTTGCTGATCACTCATATTGAGCGTCCCTGTCTTCCCTCCGTCGCGACACCAATCACCTCCTTATTTTCCACGTGCCTTAGCAGAGATTCCAGGAGGATCTGCTCCATGATCTTGCTGGGCACAGAGGTGAGACTGACTGGCCTGTAGTTTCCCGGGTCTTCCCTTTTTCCCTTTTTGAAGATAGGGGTTATGTTTCCCCTTTTCCAGTCAGCGGGAACTTCACCAGACTGCCACGACTTCTCAAATATCATGGAAAGCGGCTTAGCAACTTCATCCGCCAGCTCCCTCAGGACCCGTGGATGGATTTCATCAGGTCCCATGGACTTATGTACCTTCAGGTTCCTTAATAGGTCTCGAACCTGATCTCCTACAGCGGGCAGTTCTCCATTCTCATAGCCCCTGTTTTTGCTTTCCGTGACTTGGGCAGTGGTGTTAGAACCCTTGCCAGTGAAGACTGAGGCGAAAAAGTCATTCAGTAGCTCAGCCTTCTCCATATCCTGGGTGACCAGGTCTCCCATTTCCTTCCAGAGAGGGTCCACAACTTCCCTAGTCTTACCTTTATCCCTGACATATCTATAGAAGTTTTTCTTTTTGTCCTTGATGTCCCTGGCCAGATTTAATTCTGTCTGGGCTTTAGCTTGCCTAATCTGGTTCCTGGCCACTGGTACAGTTTCTCTATATTCTACCCAGTCTACCCATCCTTGCTTCCACCCTCTGTAGGCCTCCTTTTTGGTTTTGAGCTTATCCAGGAGCTCCTTGTTTATCCATGCAGGCCTCCTGGCTTTTTTGCCTGACTTCCTCTTTGTTGGGATGCACCTCTCCTGAACTTGGAAGAGGTGATCCTTGAATACTAAGCAGCTTTCTTGGACCCCTCTCCCCTCCAGTACTTTTTCCCATGGTACCCTGCCAATCAGGTCCCTGAAGAGGCAAAAGTCTGCTCTCCTGAAGTCCAGGGTAGTGAGCTTGCTGCATACCTTCCTCACTGCCCTAAGAATCTTGAATTCTACCATTTCATGATCACTGCAGCCAAGGCTACCCTTGAGTTTGACATTTCCCACCAGCCCCTCCTTGTTGGTAAAGATGAGGTCCAGCACGGCTCCTTTGTTTGTTGGCTCCTCTACCATTTGAAGAAGAAAGTTGTCATCGATGCATTCCAAAAACTTCCTGGATTTCTTGTGCCCTGCTGTGTTGTCCCTCCAACAGATATCAGGGTGGTTCAAGTCCCCCATGAGGACCAGGGTCTGTGAACGTGATGCTGCTCCTACCTGTCCATAGAGGGCCTCATCTTCCCTGTCACCCTAGTCAGGTGGTCTGTAGCAGACCCCTACTGTAACATCACCTGCCCCTGTTCTCCCTTTTATCTTGACCCATAAGCTCTCTGTTGGGTCTTCATCCATCCCCAGGTGGAGCTCCATGCACTCCAGCTGTTCATTGACATAGAGGGCAACACCCCCTCCTGGTCTCATCAGCCTGTCCTTCCTGAAGAGCCTGTATCCCTCCATTCCAACACTCCAATCATAAGAGCCATCCCACCAAGTCTCTGTGATGCCAATAAGATCGTAGCCCTGGAGGCATGCACACGTCTCTAACTCCTCTTGCTTGTTTCCCATGCTACATGCATTTGTGTAAAGGTACTTCAGCTGGGCACCCAATGGGGCTGACTTACTACTTGGAATGGCTCCATTTCCTTCGTGTTGCTCTTCAGGTGGCCTTCCTTTGAGGTGTTTTATCTGTGACTCCCCAAGTCCTTTTGTCTCAGGAGCCCCTCGTTCGTCCCCATAAGACTTCGAGTGTGCTGCAGCGTACCCAGCACATCTCAGAGCAACCAGTTGAGGGCCTTTGCTAGTGACCCTTCCCACAGATCTAGGAGCATCATCCCTTGGATTGTCAAGGGCTAGCCGGATAATATCCCACTCCCCCAGCAACCCTGATGAGATACCCCACAACTTGTCACAGACAAGCCTGATATTACTCCCCTCCCCCTTCACATCTAGTTTAAAGCCCTGTCAATCAACCCCGCAATTTCTTGGCCAAGAACCCTCTTCCCCCTTTGAGAGAGGTGTCTCCCATTTGATGTCAACAAGCCCGGTGCTGTATAGGCCAATCCATTGTCAAAGAAACCAAAGTTATGTCAGTGATACCATCCACGGAGCCATGTATTAATCAACTGTATTCGTCTGTTCTTCCCAGCATCATTGCCCACAACTGGAAGGAGTGACAAAAAAATAACCTGTGCCCCAAATTTCCTTACCATCCTTCCCAACTCCCTGAAGTCTCTTTTTAATGCTCGTGAACTGCGAGTCTCAGCTTCTTCCCCATCTACCGAGAAAAACAATAAAGGCTAGTAGTCTGAGGACCGTACTAGCCAGGAAGTTTCCTGGTGACATCCTTAACCCGGGCTCCAAGAAGACAGCAGACTTCCCTATGAGGAGGGTCCACATGGCATATTGGGCCCTCTGTCCCCCTCAGGGGGACAGTTGTTGTCACCAACAACTATAACCCTTCTTTTTCTCCTTGTGGGTGTGGTGGTGATCCGGGGTATACGCTTTTTTGACTGAGGAGGCATCTGTAATGTAGAGTGCCCATCACCTACATCCTCACTTGACTGGCCTTCCTCAACCAGAACCTCACATCTGTTCTTCAGAGGTACCAGACAGGGTGAGGTGGGCAAGGGGGGAGTTCGTCTGCTGCCCCGACCATGAACCTGCCTCCATTCACTGCTTTTCATTTAGGCTTCTGCCTTCAGCCTGACCGGGGCTGGATAGAGGGGCTCCTAGACCCCGGCTGCTTTTCTCCCTAGTATACCTCAACCTTTCGACTTCCTCTCTCAGCTCTGCCACCAGACTGAGCAGATCATTCACCTGTTCACATCTCACACAGCAGTTCTCATAGCTGCCACCCATTGCCAGTAAAAGGTCCTGGCACTCCCTGCAGCCTGTGACCTGGACAGCCTCATGTTTCCATGGGAGCTCTGTCTGGGTTCCCACATCCATTCTGGCTGAGGTTGAGAGCATGACCTTCCTCCAGGTGGAGACCATGGCTAAGCTCCTTCTGAGGGGGTGATGACCACCAGCAGGACTCACCTGTCAAGCTGACAGAACTTCATTTCCTTCCTGTATACCCTTCCCCCCCTCCCTGTGCCTTGTGGTGGTGCTCCCAGGTGGCCACCAGGTCCCAGGTGGCACTCTGGGTTACACCCACTCGCTGCTTGCTTGCTCAGTTGCACAGAAACCTCAGAATTTAGCATGTTACAGCTTTTTACCATCAAAGTACACTCCAGTACAGAAATATCTTTAACGCCACTGTTTGTTTTCACTATTAGGTGCTCCTGAACATTTAGAGAAACCACACAGCTGTGCTGCATAGCTCATACTTATTTCATCATACTTCAAAATGATGGCAGTTAGAGTTCCTTTTTGTGGAAAATGCAGAGGACAACAGATAAACTAGATCTTTCTTTAAAGCATAATCTTAATTGCTCTGAATTCAGTTTGCTATTAAATCCTTGATCTTTCTAACATTTTCCAAATCTATCAGATAGTGCTTTCTGCCACTGCTCCTAAATGCATGAAAAACATGCATGTACTACTGTTTCCTTGGTGACTTGGTATGTTATTTTTCTTTTTAAATATTAACAGGTTGCAACTCAGATTTACATATATATATAAAAAATATAAAATATAAAAATACATTTTACCTTTAAATGTAAAATCTCTATCATGATTTTACAATAGCTTACAGTAGGGGTTAACTTGCATTTTCAAATGTATGTGTGTAACTTCAGGAAAGATTAAGAACACTTTTCAAGTTGTTTAAAAGCAAATGATTTTTTGGTATAATCTCTTTTATATGGCAACATAAGGAAGATGAAAATACTACTCTTCCATACTCTAAAATATTTAGGTGAGTAATACAAGTAAACAGCATCTTTGTTATTTAACTTTTTTTTGTTTCAATTTGTTATATAAACCATATTCACCTAAACTAAAAATTCTAATAAATAGTAACAGAAAATATTCTAGTAATGCAGAAATTTTACTGAGTGATAAAGATTAACATAAATTTTTAAAAACATTTAGTCTCTTTTGTCTAGGTGAAAGGTGTTGCAGGCGGAGTGATTGACTTCACTCATAAGAGAGAAGTAGTGAAATATTTATTAAGGGAAAACAGTGATTTAACAAAATCAGTAGTAAACGCGACAGTGTTTTACAAGATTCGATGGCATGGTACACTTGATTATTTACTGCATAGAGGACAGGGTCAAACAAGCTGTCAGGGAGACCCTCCCATTGAGTCACGAGGTTCAGAAAGGACCCCCTGGCTTTCTAAACTCTTTCTCAGAGAGGAATCTAGGCTTGGCCGGATCCAATCCTAGTCCCAGACTTGGTCAACGGTTTATGTCTAAAGGATTATATACGCGCAATCAACCCTTTATATTACTTAGCTAAGATTTCAAAGTTTAGCATGCTATTAGTCACTTACCAAGAATCTGTTGCGGCAAGGAATCTCTCAACCTCGAGGAGTAGAACCTTAAGCGAGCATCCTCACTCAAGGGGAGATCCTGGCATGTAGCCCACTGCCATACAGGAGAGCTCAAAGGGCTCTTGGCCTGTCCACTATTTATAGAGTAAGATAATTGACCTATAGTCATATTCTCATGGGAACAAAATATCTAGGTCCCCACTCCAGATGGTGTTTTGGCTGTGTTGCCAGCCATCCCCCAAAGTCCAGGTGCAAGTTATCACAACTGATATTGTGATGGCCATGATGGCCATTGCCTGAGCAGGAGCCAGGGAGGGTGAAGAGAGGGAAAAACAGGGAGAGCACACCGCCACAAAAGGCAGCTTGAAACCTACACTTAAGAACCTTTGCACTTTAAAAATTGTACTTGTACTGATTCAGTGCTGAGAATGAACAAAGCATACAGTCTACATGAATACAAACTTTTGAGTAGCTGTAGCTAGAACACCAAAAAATCTGGGTAGTCACACGGTCTTACTATCATATACTGCATTCAAATTACTCAGTCATGATAAAATCATATATCACAGACAATCTGTCATTTTATTCAGGACAGTGTCTTTGGGAGGAAAAATCCTAATAACATAAAGAGCACTAGAAAAAATGAAAGAACACATATGGACAATAAGTCAATTTATTAATATATTTTAAAAGTTAAATAACTGTTTAACATTAAACTTTTTTTCAGCAGCAAGAATCAAATCACTACATGGTCCTTCCCTGCCAAACTTAGTCAAGATGCAATTAATTATACCTGCTACCTAAACCACTACTAATTTGAAGGTCTTTTTCAGTTAAAAAAAATTCTGCTTTTCAAGAAGAAAATAGAAAGTTTATGAAGTCCTTGTTTTTTCAACTAGGATAATATTTTATAAAGATAGCGTGAAAACTGAGAGTAATGAAAGTAAAGAGAAGAAGCAGCAGAAGAGATAGGGAGACCAACCTTCAATTGCCTTTAAAATTTCTCTAAGCATATACGCATAAAAGAAAAGATTTAAAATAATACATACTTTTATGAGACTTTTAATGCATATTTTTATATTTATTGCAAAAAAACCCCAATGCATACATGATACCTTATTTACTCCTGAAATATACCAGTTCCATAATCACAACCTAATTCTATCTGTGTGCATCTAGGTTTGGGGTATAGCAGAGCCAACTTTCTGTTCAGTGAGAAAGGCTCTTGCTTATACTTATTGCTATAACAACCGAGGTCAACTGACTTCATTGTTTACCCTGTGGAGGGTTTGCACCTGTGGGGAGGAGTGGACAGGTCAGGTGACCCAAAACTGACCAACAGGGTATTCCATCCCATCTGCCATTCTCAGTATAAAAGCTGAGGGATTAAAGGATCTGGGCTTTTTCTTCTTCAGTGGTTCTTTGATGGCTGGTGTTTGAGGACCTTGTCAGTTTGTCTGCTTTTGATCTTATTTTGTGGGTTCTTGAATTAAGATTTCAAATCCAGTTCCTATCTGTCACTGAGTCCATTCTATGACTTCCCTAGTGTCTGTTGGAGTCATCTTCCTTTATATATCACATCTATTTCATTATTTCCTTTTTATTTTAATATTAGTTTTTCATGGAAGTAGTTCAGGTTTGGTTTTTTTTTTTTTTGAAACTCATAAATCTCTTCAACTCTCTTTTTCCTTTCCTTGGAGCAAGAGGTGGGGGAGAGCATCTGTTGTCTTATTATTGGTCAACCCAATCCAAATTGTGGCAGATTAATTGGTGCCCAATGGGGGTCAAGAGCTTCCAGCTTGTTCAGGGAACGTCCTTCCTAAGAAAAATGTTATATGATGCCTTCAGAGAGCTTTGTTTGAAGTTAATTGGTGCAATGCTGCTTAACCAGCTGAATAACCTGTCCCTGCCCATGGTAGGGGGGTTGGAACTAGATGATCTTTAAGGTCCCTTCCAACCCAAACAATTCTATGAATGCGTTGGATGGTTTACTTGCTCTTTGTATGTGGTGGTTTAAATGTGTTATTTTTGTATGGTTTGGCATTCAGATGTATAATGTGATTACTTGTATAATGGCTGTACCTGCATATCTAAGGCATCATGTGATGGATTATGTTGCCAATTACACTTTTGGTTTGATAGGGGAAAGGTTTTCTTACCCTTGAATGCTTATGTCAGAGAACTAGGGAATGGAAATGTTTTGGGCTGTTTAGAAAAAGAATGTTACTTTCAAAAGATTGTGATTGTTGCTGGTCCTCCTGAATGTATTTCAGGGGTGTTTTTTTGTTAGACAGTTGCAGGAGTGGATGTTGTGTGACGTGTGCTGCTGCTACTCAAATCCCATGGGCCAATTTGCAGTGGGTACAAAAACAAACCACACCCCAAGGTACCCCTTGACTGGCACTGGCCACACCTCTGCCCCACCTGTACTAGGGGAAGCTGCGGCATCAGCCCCACCAGCACTGGTCTGTAAGAAACTGGACGTGAGAACCCAACAGAAAACAGGATGTCTCAAAGCTTGCTTGCTGCAAGATATCTCCCAGCTGTGTACATGATATGACATCAAAGGAGGTATATCCTTGATTCTCAAAACAACTATATCTTGTTTTCCCCAAGAAACTCACCTGCTGTGCAGGCCCCAGCACTGCCCAGGGGGCAGAGGCAAGGGGGGCTTGCACAGCAACCGTGTCAGACAATAATTGGATGAGTGCAGGTAACTATCATGTTGATTGGTTAAACCATGAGTCGACAGGGACTATAAATTACCATTGCATCCCACTGCAAATGGGACCCTCACCACTGTCGACCCTCACCTTTGTTATGACTCGAGAGACCTGAGAATCATGGATCAACAGGATGCTGTTGACTCCAGAGGACCTTCAAGTTGTCGCGCGGCGTGGACCTAAGCAGACCTGCTGGTGGTGACCAGCTGTACTCTGTAATACTGCTTCTCTTTTCCATCTTTCCTATACCTCTGCCTTTTCTCTATTGCCATTTAGCATTATTTTAAGGTAACAATAGTAAAGCTATAGTAAACGGCATCTGACCTTGTTTGTGTCTTAATCGCACCCTTGGAATCATGGCAAACCCCTCCCCGACCAATCGGTCTGGGACCTAACATGGTACCAGTTGCTCCAGCCTTGATAAAAAGAACTGCTGCTACACAAACTCCAACAGAACTGGTACGAGTTGCCCCAGTGCTCAGGAAGCAGAAAACAAGATCAACTTGTTCCCCTACCCTATATGACAAAGGCCAGCTCATGCTAGACAGCATGGGAGAGAGTTCTTCTGACGAAGATGAAGGGTTCTTCTAAGGCAGTGTCAATGCAGGAGGAGGACTCAGATGCAGAGATAACTGTTAAATCCTTCTCTATAAAGGATTTGTGAAATATGAGGAAGGATTTTAGTCATCAAGAAGGGGAGACACTTATCTTCTGGTTGCTCCGATGCTGGGACAATGGGGCTGATACCATAGACTTAGAGAAACTAGACAGTTGGGAAACCTGGCCGGAGATGGAGGTATGGATAAAGCAATTAGGAAGAAGACAAACATTCTCAGTCTTTGGAGGTGACTGCTATCAGCTGTAAGGGGCAGGTATCCCTTTAAGGATGATATCAAATGCTGTTCGAGCAAATGGACCAGCATGGAAAAAGGTATCAAGTACCTGAGGGAAATGGCTGTGTGAGAGGTGATTTATGTTGACTGGCTAGTGAATGCAGACCCGGATGAAATACCACGCAACTGACATTTGCTAAGGAAGTTTGTGCAGAGTGCACCATTGATGTATTCCCATACATTGTCAACAATGGTTTGGGGAGGATTTGCTGATGATGCACCAACTGTAAATGAGGTGGCTAACAGGGTATGACAGTATGAAGACAGTCTCTCTCATCTCTGTACTGTGGCAGCCGTGGAAAAAATGACTAAAAGTAGAGGAAATGACCAAGACAATAGCTGAGCAAAATGAAGAAATACCTAAGAAAAATTATAAACTGTTTGAGAAACTATCCAGGATGCAGAAAGAATCCCACTCTTCCTCAAAAAGGATGCTTGTTGCCCTCATGAAGAAAAAAAGTCCCTCCTATGAAACAAAATTCAAGAGAAACAGGACCCACTCAGAGATTTCCTGTGGCTTTGCCTCTGCAGCTATGGAGAGGACATAAGTGGGATGAAAACCCTACCCCGGTCCTCCAGGCACAAGTGCAAGAACTGCAAGGTAAAGCAGATGGAAGACAGAATTTCTGCAGGAGGGTGGCTGCTCCAGTCCACAGTATAAGTGGTTCTCTGGTCCAGGTAGTTTTCAACATTAGAGGTGCCCTGCCTCCAGCCAGGAGGAGGAGAAGGATAACTGAATTTATCGGACTGTGTGGATTCGATGGCTTGGCACATTAGAGCCACAAAAGTATAAAGCCCTGGTGGACACTGGTGCACAGTGTACCCTATTGCCATCAAATCATAAAGGGACAAAATCTGTTACTATTTCTGGAGTGACAGGTGGGTCTCAAGAACTGACTGTACTGGAGGCTGAAGTGAGCCTAACTGGGAATGAATGGGAGAAGCACCCCATTATAACTGGCCCAGATGCTCTGTGCATCCTCGGCATAGACTTCCTCAAGAGAGGGTATTTCAAAGACCCAAAAGGGTATTGATGGGCTTTTGGTATAGCAGCTGTAGAGACTGAGGGTATTACACAGCTGTCTACCTTACCTGGTTGTTCACAGAAGTGTGGTGGTGGGACTGCTGAAGGTTAAAGAACAGCAGGTGCCAATTGCTACTGCAGTGGTCTGCCGATGACAGTATCGCACGAACCGAGACTCCCTGATTCCCATCCAAAACCTGATTCATTGTCTAGAGACCCAAGGAGTGATCAGCAAGACTCATTCACCCTTTAACAGCCTTGTATGGCCACTGTGAAAGCCTGACAGAGACCGGAGATTAACAGTAGAATATTGTGGCCTGAATGAAGTCACACCCCCACTGAGTGCTGCTGTGCCAGACATGCTAGAACTGCAATATGAACTGGAGTCAAAGGCAGCCAAGTGGTATGCTACAATTGACATTGCTAATGCCTTTTTCTCTATTCCTTTAGCAGCAGAGTGCAGGCCACAGTTTGCTTTCACCTGGAGAGGCATCCAGTACACCTGGAATCGACTGCCCCAGGGGTGGAAACACAGCCCTCCTGTTTGCCATGGACTGATCCAGACTGCACTGGAGAAGGCTGAAGCTCCAGAACACCTGCAATACATTGATGACATCATTGTGTGGGGTAATAGAGCAGAAGTTTTCAAGAAAGGTAAGAAAATAATTGAGATTCTTATGAAAGCAGGTTTTGCTGTGAAAAGAGGTAAGGTCAAGGGACCTGCACGAGACATCCAATTCTTGGGAATTAAATAGCAAGATGGGCATCGCCAGATCCCAATGGATGTTATCAACAAAATAATATCTATGTCCCCACCTACTAACAGAAAGGAAACACAAGCCTTTTTAGTTGTTGTGGGTTTCTGGAGAATGCATATTCCAGGTTATAGTCAGATTGTGAAACCTCTCTATGAAGTGACTTGAAAAAAATGTGTTTACGTGGGATTCTGAGTGACTACAGGCCTTTGAGCAAATCAAATGAGGGATTGTGAATGCAGTAGCCCTTGGACCAGTCCGAACAGGAGGGGACATTAAAAATCTGCTCTACACTGCAGCTGGGGACAATGGCCCTACCTGGATCCTCTGGCAGAAAGGACCAGGGGAGACTCGAGGTTGACCCTTAGGGTTTTGGAGTCAGGGATACAAAGGCTCCGAGGCCACCTATACACCAACTGAGAAAGAAATATTGGCAGCATATGAAGGAGTCAGAGCTGCTTCAGAAGTAATTGGTACTGAAGCACAGCTCCTCCTGGTGCCCTGATTACCAGTACTGGGCTGGATGTTCAAGGGTAAAGTTCCTTCTACTCATCATGCAACCGATACTACATGGAGTAAGTGGGTTGCCTTAATCACACAGTGAGCTTGAATCAATCCCTTAATCACCACGACAATCGTCCAGGAATCATAGAAGTGATCACAAACTGGCCCGAAGGCAAAGATTCCAGAATGCCACCAGAGGAGGTGGTGACTCGTGCTGAAGAAACCCCACTGCATAATGAACATTGAGATAATGAGAAACAGTGTGCTCTGTTCACTGATGGGTCTTGCTGTTATGTAGGAAAGCATCAAAGGTATAAAGTTCCTGCGGGGAGTCCTACATGACAAGTCACAGAAGCTGTTGAAGGAGAAGGAGAATCGAGTCTGCAGCGGTAAAAGCCATCCAGCTCATCTTAGACATTGCTGAATGAGAAAAGTGGCCAATACTCTCTCTATACTGACTCATGGATGGTGGCAAATGCTCTGTGGGGATGGTTAAAGCAGTGGAAGCAGAGCAACTGGTAGCGCAAAGGTAAACCCATCTGGGCTGCTGAATTTTGGTGAGATATTGCTGACCGGCTAGGGAAACCAGTCATAAAAGTACGCCATGTAGATGCCCACGTACCCCTGAGTCGGGCCACTGAGGAACATGAAAACAATCAGCAAGTGGACCAGGCTGCTAAGACTTTCCAGACAGATTTGGACTGGGAACATAAAGGTGAACTATTTTTAGCTCGGTGGGCCCATGACACTTCAGGTCATTGGGGAAGGGATGCAACATATAAATGGGCCTGTGACCAAGGGGTGAATTTAACCATGGACACTGTTGTGCACTTTATCCATGATTGTGAAACGTGCCCAAGTCAAGCAAGCTAACAGGCTAAAACCTTTGTGGTATGGGGGATGATGGCTGAAATATAAATACGAGGACACATGGCAAATTGACCACATCAAAATCCCTCAAACCCGCCAGGGTAAGCGTTATGTGCACACAATGGTGGAAGGAAGCACCAGATGGTTGGAAACCTATGCGATACCCCATGCTACTGCCCGGAATACCATCCTGGGCCTTGAAAGGCAAGTCTTCTGGCAACATAGTACTCCAGAAAGAACTGAGTCAGACAATATCAAGGTGTAGTGAAGATATGCAGGGGAAAAATTAGAAGGGCAAAAGCCCAAGCAGAACTTAACTTGGGATTAACCAGGGGATCCATCAATCAAGCTGGTCCTGCTCAGTCAGACCTTTTACATACAGTAGAAGGGGATAAAGTTCCTGTGGTGCATGAAAGGAATATGCTAGGGAAAACTGGGTTTTTCCTGCCTCAGGCAAAGGCAAACCCATTCATGGGACTGTTTTTTCATAGAATCATATAGAATCTTAGAATGGCTTGGGTTGGAAGGGACCTTAAAGATCATTGAGTTCCAACCCCCCTGCCATGGGCAGGGGCACGTTCCACTAGACCAGGTTGCTCAAAAACCCATCCAGTCTGGTCTTGAACATTTCCAGGGAAGGGGCATCCACAGCTTCTCCAGGCAACCTTTCCAGTGCTTCACCACCCTCATAGTTGTCATGGTTTAGGGTGAGTGATGGCAACAGATCCTCTCCCCCCACTTTCTCGCTCCAGGAGAAAAAGGGGGAGAGAGAAAGAGATTTGCAAGTTTAGAATGAACTAATCTAATGAAATATTAATAATGAAATTTAAAAGGAAATAATGAAATAGGTACAATACATACAGAACCATATCAATCTCCCAGGAGGACGTCACCGGCAGGCACTGAGGAAGTCTCAGACTGGACTCAGTGACGGATGGGAACTGGATGCCAGCTCTGGAGTCAGGAATGCACCGACTGGGATCAAAGGCAGATGAACAGACAGGGTCCTCCTTGGACATCGGCCATTGAAGAAAGAGGGCTGACCCTTTGATCCCTCAGCTTTTATACTGAGCATGGGGCAGATGGGATGGAATACCTTGTTGGTCAGTTTTGGGTCACCTGTCCTGTCTGCTCCTCCCCACAGGTGGGACCCCTCTATGCTTTTCCATTTCCGACCCTCCAATGGGGCAAATAACAAAATTAGCTGACCTCGGTTGTTATAGCAATAAGTATAAGCCTCTCTGCATACTGTTCCTTGGCATGAAGTACAAACATTGGTCTTATCACTGAAAGCTAACAGTTTTCTCCACGATATGCTGTTAATTCCCTCCCCATCTCTCCTATAGGCCCCCTTTAGGTAATGAAAAGCTGCTATAAGGTCTCCCCGGAGCCTTCTCCAGGCTGAAAAACCCCAGCTCTCTCAGCCTGTCTTCATAGGAGAGGTGCTCCATCCCTCTGATCATCTTCGTGGCCCTCCTCTGGACCCATTCCACAGGTTCATGTCCTTTCTATGTTGAGGACTCCAGAGCTGGACACAGTACTCCAGGTGGGGTCTCATGAGAGCAGAGTAGAGGGGCAGAATCACCTCCCTCGACCTGCTGGCCACACTTCTCTTGATGCAGCCCAGGATGTGGTTGACTTTCTGGGCTGTGAGCGCACACTGCCGGCTCATGTTGAGCTTCTCATCTACAAGCACTCCCAAGTCCTTCTCCTCAGGGCTACTCTCAATCCATTCTCTGCCCAGCCTGTATTGGTGCTTGGGATTGCCCTGACCCAGGTGCAGGACCTTGCACTTGGCTTGGTTTAAATTCTTGAGGTTTTCACAGGCCCATGTCTCAAGCCTGTCCAGGTCCCTCTGGATGGCATCCCTTCCCTCCAGCATATCGACCTCACCACACAGCTTGGTGTCATCAGCAAACTTTCTGCAGGTGCACTCAATCCCACTGTCCATGTCTCTGACACAGATGTTGAACAGCACTGGTCCCAATACCGACTCCTGAGAAATGCCACTCTGTGTGTGACCATCCAGCCAATTCCTTATCCCCCGAGTGGTCCATCTGTCAAATCCCTGCCATTTAGATTTTTTTTTTTTTTTGCTCAAGGACCTGGATGTACTTGGTGGGTGATGCTGGAGAATGGAGAAATTAAATGTTTACCTCAAGGAAATTTAATCCTCGGTGAGAATACTCTATCCTGTGTCTTATATAATAGATGAGACTCTGCAGTTATGAACTAAATGGACTTAGCAAACTCTTGTCTATAAAGATAAATCATAAATGACTGTTCTATGTGTATATTTGATGGATAAGAAGTATTAGTGATCTCAGCATGATGCAGATGGTATGTAATAAGTGGTGGAATGTCCTCATTTGGGGTAGAGCAGTGCCAACTTTTTGTTCGGTGAGGGAGGCTCTTGCTTATACTTGTTGATGTGGCAACCAGCATCAGCTGATATTGTTGTTTACCCTGTGGAGGGGTTGCACCTTTGGGGAGGAGTGGACAGGACGGGTGACCCAAAACTGACCAATAGGGTATTACATTGCATCTGTCATGCTCGGTAAAAAAGATGAGGAATCAAAGGGGTCAGGTTGCCTGCTTCTTTAATATCTTGGCTTCTTCAATGGCTCAATGAGTGATGTCTGAGGAGGACCATGTCAGTTTGTCTCCCTTTGATCCCAATCCGTGGGTTCCTGAATCAAGATCTGGAATCCAGTTCCCATCTGTCACTAAGTCCAGTCTGGAACTTTCCCAGTGCTTGCTGGTGACATTTCCCTGGGAGCTTGATGCGGTTTTTTTATAAATTTGTATTTATTGTATCTATTTCATTATTTCCTTTTTATTTTATTATTATTATGTCATTGAAGTAGTTTAGGTTTTTTGAAACTCATAAATCTCTTTATCTCTTTTCTTCCTCTCTTTGGAGCAAGAGGTGGGGGAGAGCATATGTCATCTTGTCATTGGCCAACCCAGACCAAACCACGTCACTGTGTATGAAATCTATTAGAAAAAAAACCCCACTAGTCTGCTACTATTTGACTAAACGCTACAGTTCTTTTATTAATTTAAAGATTCTTTTTCAAAACTTAAGAATCACACTATCTTTGTAATGGGAATGATGGTACCTAGAAAATCAGGTTCCTAAAGCCCATAGCATTTTTGTATGTGAAGAAGTATAAATGCTGATGACTATATAGGCTGTGAGCAAATCAGGTGCTTATTTCAAGTATTAGAAAAACTAAACAAAAAAGTGACAAGTCAGTTTCTACCTTCATTATGTAAATCCAGGTTAGCTTTTTTGTGCATTTTGAATGAAACTGACTAAAGGTGAAATCCACTGAATGTGCTAAAGGAAAGGCATTGACGAAAGAGGGTTGTCAAAAGGATGTTTTTTCATTTCAACTCTGGCTCTTCAAGATCATGGGAAGACCACTCAACTAGCTCTTCACACCTAAAGCTACAAGAATCTTGCTGAGGGATGGTTTATGGACTACTCGTTGCAATGTCTATGAGTGAGGTTGTAGACAGCCAGAATGTAGGTGTACATGAGCACACACTGCAATATGCTCCCTTTAGGTGGCAGTTTGGTCCAGAGCCAGACTTTGATTGATGTGTAGTAAGTAATACTTATTACTAATGCACTGGGAGACAATGTTACTTGATTTTGAGTGTAGATCCTTTCACATGCTGAAATTTAAATGTGTGTGCATATGCGAATGAGTCCACCAATTTTTCAACCCAAATGCTTTACTAGAAAATGGTGATACTAGCCACTGGCAATAGTCTCTTTAGCTAAATTTGTAAGGAAAATGTTGTGCTCCTTGCAGATGTTTATATGCCAGTGGAGGAACAGAACCAGACTTAAATACTCCCATTTGACTAATATAGCCTTCAGAACTCTCTATTTATCTTTACAGCAATGTAACCTTTCTTAACCTTTCTTCCTGTATTTTTTTTTTAGCGGGAGGTTGGTCTGTTTTTTGAGGGTTTCGGCTTCTTCTCAGCCTTTATTGTGAAATCTCACAGACTCTGAGACACTGATTTTGGACAAGTGACCCATAACAGTAGTGGCACTATGACTAATCCATATTTGTTACCAAAAATCTTAGCATATATGCTTAGACTTCCTTTTTTGAAAGTAGCAGTTCTGTGCTCTTTCAAGCAATTCAATCCAGTCAGTGGAAAAATATCAGTTTCCCCCTTATCTATCTTTATTATCAGTTATCTATCCCCCTTATCAGTTTCCTTCTCATATACGTTTTGTGCCATTAAATATGTGAGTGACTAGGGAAAACAGGGCCCACTGATGAATCAAAGTATCTGATACATACACTGCCTGATCAAGAAGAAATATTATTCTGTTTGTCCTTATTCTATTTGAGATATCTAAATTTCTGACACAGGGCCCAGAGTAGGCATGGTAGAGACAAGATATTTGGCAAATAGGAAGTGCCACGTGCACAATATACCTACTTTTAAATACAATAAAATCAAGTTGGCCCTATATAAACCAAGGGACTTTTGACTAATGTGACACTGCCAGGCACCTAATGCCATCATATGTTGAAACCCCAATAATTACTAGAAGGGACCAGCTCTTGTGTATTCCATCTTCCACTTCCTCGTATTTGATTTTGTTTAGATCTGTTTGTCATATGAAATGGCTCGGCTTCAAAAATCTTTATAGTAACCCTCAGTGTGATTGGGAAGCAGTACCAGTGCAGGATTCACTCTAGACAAATCTTCCTTTTGGAAGATGGCTGGGCATGTCATATTGGACTAGAAAAATCACGCTCATTTTAAAAAAGGGTAAAAAGGAGGACCCTGGGAATTACCGATCAGTCAGCCTCACCTCCGTGCCCAGTAAGATCATGGAACAGATCCTCCTGGAAGACATGTTGAAACATATGGAAGATAGTGAGGTGATTAGGGACAGCCAACATGCCTTCACCAAGGGCAAATTGTGCCTGACTAATCTGTTGACCTATGATGGAGTGACTGCATCAGTGGACAAAGGAAGAGCAACTTCTGCAAGGCCTTTGGCATGGTCCCACACAACATTCTTGCCCCTAAATTGGAGAGATATGGGTTTGACAGATGGACTGTTAGATGGGTAAGGAATTGGCTGGATGGACATGCCCAAAGAGTTACAATAAACAACTCTATGTCCATATGGAGATCAATAACAAGTGGTGTCCCTCAGGGATCCAAATTGGGACTGGTACTGTTCAATATCTTCATCAATGACATAGTGGGATTGAGTGCACCCTCAACAAGTTTGCCGATGACACCAAGCTGTGTGGTGCAGTCAACACGCTGGAGGGAAGGGATGCCATCCAGAGGGACCTGGACAGGCTTGAGAGGCAGGCCCGTGTAAAGCTCATGAATTTCAATAAGGCCAAGTGCAAGGTCCTGCACCTGGGTCAGGGCAGGCCCAAGCACCAATACAGGCTGGGTGGAGAATGGATTGAGGGCAGGCCCAAGCACCAATACAGGCTGGGAGGAGAATGGATTGAGAGCAGCCCTGTGGAGAAGGACTTGGGGATATTGGTGGATGAAAAGTTGGACATGAGCCAGCAATGTGCACTTGTAGCCCAGAAAGCGAATCGTATCCTGGGCTGCATCAAAAGAAGTGTGGCCAGCAGGTTGAGGGAGGCTATTCTGCCCCTCTACTCTGCTCTCATGAGACCCCACCTGCATCCAGCTCTGAGGTCCCTAGTACAAGAAACACATGGATCTGTTAGAGCAAGTCCAGAGGAGGGCCACAAAAATGATCAGAGGGCTGGAACACCTATTTTTTCCCTGTACATGCTGCCCTGCAGAGTATTTGTGGTTAAAAAAAGCCAAGGATGCAGAATCCATGTACATCATATTCCCATCTAATATGCCTTGTACTTTGAAACCACACTGAGTTTGATTATAAATAACAATAAGTTAGTTTAAAGTCAACAGGTTTTCTGCTGTTCTTGCAAACATCTTCTGTTGAGCTAGAAAGAAGGAAAAAAATCTAGTCTTATAAACTAAATAGTCTTTTCATGTCATGGTAAATGGAGTTATGAATAAGCATTGGAGAACTGTACTTCTGTTATGGACTGGTTATTTTGAGATCTAACTGTGAAGAGACATATTGACAATTTTATTCACAGTCTAAGGCATACCCAGAGGCAAGCAAAGTTTGAAAACCATATATGTATGTGTGTATATATATATGTATGTATATATGTGTATGTGTATATATAAAAATATATATGTACATAATCATAGGAAGTGATTTTTCTGTAAAATCACAAGTCTAGCTAACGTGACAGTCTAACAGTGCATTGTATTTCTGGATAGACTTTTTAACATCAAGAACATAAGATCTGAAATTATCTCAAGAAGCAAAAATGTGATGCACAGAACTCAGTTTTAATTATATAAAGGCACGTCTCAATGTGAAATAGTGTTTAAAAATACCTCCTAAAAATACAGATGAAATTAAAAAAATATATATTTAATTTCTTTTAATGTATATATGCAGCTACCTCAAATGCAGCCAAGTCATTAAGCTCATTAAATCAGTCTGATTTCGGGAATTAATGGAGATTTCCAGGTTTTAAGAATTAATTTTTAGCTATCAATATAAAAAAAAAGAAACCCAGGGACATTAAGCCTTCTGTACAAAATGCAATTCAAAAATAGAAATTATATCACTAAGGATGAAAACAATAGGATTACAGGCAACATCAACTTGCAAAACAAATTATATTCTTTAAATATCAATGGATACACTAGATTTTTATTAATGTTAACAGTTTTCTAATGGCTGAGGCTGTAACCTTAGCAGCCCAATGTGGAATTTACTACTGTCATCTGTGCCCTCATAGGAATAGAGGTAAAAGGCAGCAAAGCACTAACTCAAAGTTGCGTTTACCAAATTTGAGGTGTTGATTCATTTTCTACTGGCAAAGACATAATAGGAGCACCCCATCACGTCATAAGCATTATTATGCTGGTTAGACACCTTCCATAAAGTTTAACCCACTAACTCCTGCTTCCACTGAGAATTGCAAGACATTCTTAATAGCAAAACTATCTGTGTTTCTTTTCCTTCCACCTTGTTTGTTTATACTGTTAATTCTTTGAGGTAGAGGCTGTCCATTTTGTTTATTTGCACAGCACCTTGCACTATAGGCCCTGATCTCTGTCAGGACCTGTAGCTGTTACTAGAAAACAACAATAAGTAGTAACAGTAATAATTTTTAAAGATTTATTCACTGTAGGCAACAAAGTCTAAAATAGTCAAATTTCATTTTGCTGTTTATATCTTCTCAATCTCTTACTGGACAAGTACTTTTTACTAGAAGGAATATGCCCTCATGTAATATCCTTTTGTATAATTCATATGCATGCAATATGCTTAAGATTCCATATTTTTAGATGATCAGGAATATTTATAAACTGGAATATAAAATTTGAAAGAAATACTATAATATTTTCTAAATAACAGTTGGGAATATTACAACATTTATTCCAGAATGGACAGGAGCAACTGCCACCACTTGAATCAGCAAGCTTTGTTGATTGTAGTGTGATGTTTTTCTATGTACATTATTAGATAATCTATAATTTGCAAATTAGGAATTTTTAAAAAAAGCTAAAAAGTAAACAAATACCCTGTTTAATTTGATGCACAGTAGCCTGGATAAAACTATGACTGTACAATAAGTAAAAAATAAATATAATGCATTTAGTCTCAGTTACTCTTTAGAAAAGAGAATCCTGTATAAGTGACTACAGTAGCATGTTCTGACAGCAAAACAGATTGTGTGCATCTGCTGAGAATGAGCCAGATGACAGTGGAAGAAACACACATGGATACCTTGGCACAACAACTGAAGAGGAAGAAAAATAGACAGAAAGAAGCAGAAAGTTCTAAACTTTAATTAAAATAGCTTCTCTAACAAAAATTATCTAAGAGCCTGTTGCAGACTGCATGCTATACTTCACAGTGTAACTTTTCAAAAGCAACAACATAGTTATATTGTACATATCGTCTTTCTTACTCCCTATGGTACTCATATGACCACCATTCCCACAGAGTGACATAGAATTTGCCTCAGGAAGGTATCCTCATTTTACAGAGAACTGACACACCAACAAAGTGAATTTATCATAGTCATATAAAATAGGATCTGGAAGGAGTTAAATCCACACTGCCCAAATCCAGGCTGCCATCCTAAACACTAAAATATGCTCCCTGTGCTTAGTTCTGCTTTCAGTCAAAACTGTTGTTGTACCTAAAACTGACATTAAACAAATACCCTGCCAGTGCTCTAACATTACAGGACTAGTGAGCCTCACAAGTTAAATCAGCACAAATGGTTACTGAGCCAGCTTTGCTATTACTGTTTTTAGCCTCTCAAGTTTTACAGTTGAATATATGGATTGAGAGCCCAAGATTGTTCTAAAAAGGATCAATGAGTTACAGTCTTCAGTACAGAACTTCTACTACAAATAATGATAACTGTGCATGCTCATATAAGAATCTAATCTTCGTTAATACTTAAAAAACAATCCCAGGTATTGACTCATCATGGCAGCAGAACTGCATGCTTATATTCAGGAATAAATTAAGGAATTCTGCTGAGTCTCTAAATTAAACCTCTTATTCTTGTTGTAAAGTAACTTACATAATTTCCCTTTTGGTTAATCACTTGAAGATAGACTAAATATACATGGAAGTTAATTGTTTTTTAAAAGAAACTAGTATTCCAACTAAAAGGACAAACAAAATCTTCTGAATTTTACACTGAGTTTTGCCTTATATCAGGAATAAGATGTGACTGCCAGCATCTAATGGTTCAAGCTACAAAAGTAATCTGTTTAGAGCATCTGGAAGCCTTGTGAAGCCAACAGTTTCAGCCTGTTATATATTCTATATTCAGTGACCGTCTAATATTCTGATGGCATTTCAGAATCCCATTAGCAGAATTGAATGATTTAATATATACAAAACTCTCATATATCATTGCAGAGTACAATTAACAGCCAGCTGAGAGAAGTTTATGTATATTCCCCTAGCCTGAGAGAAGCTCTAGAACGGCTTATAATGCACCTTGAGGTTCCACCTCATTTCAGGATGTATTTCAGGCAATCACAGATGTACAGACTATAACTCCCAAATGGGAACTTTGAAAACTGCCTGTCTTCTTATAATGCTCTTGATCAAAGAAGTGTTAGAGCTCTACATAGTCTCCTCAGCACACAGAAGGATTTATATTTTTTGAGTACAAGAGAGAAAAGAGCACAAGAGTTATGGAACTATGGCATTCCAGTGAAACATGACCGAATTACAGCCATTCATTTGATGAATATTTAATTATCTATACAAAACTGGGATGGTCTCACAATGGGAAACCAAGAGTAGCTTTCTCCTAGAATATTCTACAGCCAACAGATTAAGGACCTTTCCAGAAAGAGGAAACTGTATTTTCTGTGAACTGCTCCAAATTAAGGGTAGGTATTATTTCAAATCAGGTTTCCCAAATCCTGGACTTCTGCTGTGAAAGTTTGTCATGGTTTCAGCTGGGATAGAGTTGACTTTCTTACTAGCAGCTGGTATAGTGCTGTTTTGGATTTGGGATGAGAATGGTGTTGATAGCACACTGGTGTTTTTGGCTGTTGATAAGCAATCAAGGCCTTTTCTGCTCCTCATACCGCCCCACCAGTGAGTAGGCTGGGAGTGCACAAAAAGTTGGGAGAAGACACAGCTGGGACAGCTGACCCCAAAAGACCAAAGGTATATTCCATGCCATGTGACATCATGCTCAGCATATAAAGCTGGAGGAAGAAGAAAGAAGTGGGGCACATTCCGAGCGCTTGTATTCTCAAGTAACCATTATGCTTAATGGAGCCCTGCTTTCCTGGAGATGGCTGAACACCTGCCTGCTGATGGGAAGTAGTGAATTAATTCCTTGTTTTGCTTTGCTTGTGTGCATAGCTTTTGCTTTACTCTATTACAATGCCTTTATTTCAACCCACGAGTTTTCTCACTTTTACTCTTAGGATTCTCTCCCCCATCCCAACTGGGGGGAGTGAGCAAGCAGCTGCATGGTCCTAATTGCCGGCTTGGGTTAAACCACGACAAAATTAAGGAGTTGATACACTTAATCTGAGGATATGGATTTCAGTAGACAACAGGACAAATAAAGTAAAACCTAAATTCCCTTTTTTCATCTTGCCCTAAATCCTTTCTAATCTATGTAGATACATCTTGGCATCCTGAATATATTTTAGCTTTTACAGCATCTCAGTGAAGTTGCCAGTTTTCGTCCCTGTTTAGCCCTTGGAGAACTGGAAAACAATTAGAGGTTTTGAGTCCCTGTCTTATATTGTATGCATTGGACTATTGTGCAAGTTCTGCACTTTATTTGCATACTTTTTAACCTTCCTTCTATTGTCTCAAATAAAGTCTATGCAGTAAATAACCAAGTGTACTTTACCATCGAATCTCGTAAAACACTGTTGCATTTACTATCAAACTTTGTTAAATTGCTGTTTTATATCAATAAATATTTCACTGCTGCTCTCTTACAAGCGAAGTTAATTACTTCATCCGTGACAAATCCGTGACAAAAAAATGAGCCAATGGGGAAGAAGACCAGCCTGGCTAAATAGAGAGCTTTGGCTGGACCTCAGGAATAAAAGGAAAGCTTACGATCTCTGGAAAAGGGGGTTGGCAACTTATGAGCAATACCAAGACAAAGTGAAGCTATGCTGGGGGAAAATTAGAAGGGCCAAAGCCCAAGCAGAACTTAACTTGGCCACTACGGTTAAAGATAACAAGAAGAGGTTCTTTCAGTATATCAGCAGAAAAAGGAAGACTAGGGAAAACGTAGGCCCACTGAGGAATGAGGTGGGTGCCCTAGTGGTGGAAGACACAGAGAAGGCGGAGTTACTGAATGCCTTCTTTGCTTCGGTCTTCACTGCTAAAGCTGTCCCTCATGAATCCCAGACCCTGGAGACAAGGGGGAAGGTCTGGAGAGAGGAAGGTTTTCCCTCTGTAGAGGAGGACTGGGTTAGAGACCACTTGGCCAAACTAGACACCCATAAGCCCATGGGCCCTGATGGGATGCACTTGCAAGTGCTGAGAGAGCTGGCAGATGTTATTGCTGGGCCACTCTCCATCATATTTGAAAGGTCATGGAGAACAGGAGAGGTGCCTGAGGACTGGAGAAAGGCAAACATCACTCCAGTCTACAAAAAGGGCAAGAAGGAGGACCCAGGGAACTACAGGCCAATTAGTCTCACCTCTGTCCCTGAGAAGGTAATGGAGCGACTTGTTCTGGATGTCATCTCCAAGCACGTTGAAGAACAGGAAGTTATTGGGAGTGGTCAACATGGAATTATCAAGGGTAAATCATGTCTGACTAACCTGATAGCCTTCTACAATGGCATGACCGGATGCATAGATGAGGGGAGAGCAGTGGATGTCATCTACCTTGACTTCAGCAAGGCTTTTGACACAGTCTCCCATAACATCCTCATTAGAAAATTAAGGAAGTGTGGGCTAGATGAGGGGGCAGTGAGGTGGATTGAGAGCTGGCTGTGTGACAGAACTCAGAGGGTTGTGATTAATGGAGCAGGTTCAAGCTGGAGGCCTGTAACCAGCGGTGTCCCCCAGGGGTCAATACTTGGTCCAGTCTTCAACATATTCATCAATGACCTGGACAAGGGGACCGAGTGTATCCTCAGCAAGTTTGCTGATGATACCAAACTGGGAGGGCTGGCTGACACTCCACAGAGCTGTGCTGCCATCCAGCGTGACCTGGACAGGCTGGAGAGCTGGGCAGAGAAGAACCTAATGAAGTTCAATAAGGGCAAGTGTAGGGTCCTGCACCTGGGGAGAAAGAATGCCAGGCACCAATATAGGTTAGGGGTGGACCTGCTGGAAAGCACTTCTGAGGAGAAGGGTCTGGGGGTCCTGGTGGATAGCAAACTATCCATGAGCCAGCAATGTGCCCTTGTCACCAAGAAGGCCAATGGAATCCTGGGCTGCGTAGGGAAGAGTGTGGCCAGTAGGTCGAGGGAGGTCATTCTCCCCCTCTATTCTGCACTGGTGAGGCCACAACTGGAATACTGCATCCAGTTCTGGGCTCCCCAGTTCAAGAGAGACAGGGAACTACTGGAGAGAGTCCAGCGTAGGGCAACAAAGATGGTTAAGGGATTGGAGCATCTCCCTTATGAGGAAAGGCTGAGAGAGCTGGGACTCTTTAGCCTGGAGAAGAGAAGGCTGAGGGGAGACCTTATCAATGCTTATAAGTATCTAAAGGATGGGTTGAAGGATGATGGAGCCAGACTCTTTTCAGTAGTTTCCAGCGATAGGACGAGGGGCAACGGGCACAAGCTGGAACATAGGAAGTTCCATTTAAATATGAGGAGAAACTTCTTTACAGTGAGGGTGATAGAGCACTGGAACAGGCTGCCCATGGAGGTCGTGGAGTCCCCTACTCTGGAGATTTTCAAGACCCGCCTGGATGCAGTCCTGAGTAATGTGCTATAGGAAATCCTGCTTTAGCAGGGGAGTTGGACTAGATGATCTCTAGAGGTCCCTTCCAACTCTGAAAATTCTGTGATTCCATGAAATAAATTTAAGAACTTGCAAACAGTCTCAAGTACAGAAGAATGAATTGTGGAGGAAAGCATTAGCGTTAGTGTGCAGAAAATCCCATTGCCAGAGGTCGATGTTCACAAAGGAGACAGAGGAGTCCTGCAAAGACTTTATTCGAATAAAGGGAGAGTCCACTGGGGCATTCCCCTGTGGGGTCTCTCAAATTTCCGGAGGACGCAGCCTCCATTATATCCTAATTCCCCAGCCACATGTAACCCTCTTCCTTTCCCCTTTGGCTGAGGTACTTGGAAGGCACAGACTTCCCAATATGCCTATTACATAAAAGTTTAACTTTTGTGGTTTTTCAGTTGTCTAACTTGTGCGGTTTCAGTTAATTCTCCTATTTTTCGGTTATCTCACTCCTGCAATTTCAGATTAACTTCCCTGTTTGTGGAGACACTCTTATCCCTATCTTATCAATCCCTCCCCTTTTTATTTCAATATTGTCTTCACAAAGTTTAGTCACCATTAAGTGGATCTTTTCTTCTTGACTTATTTTTGGGTTTGAACTATTTGCAGAGACATCATCTTTTGTCCCCTTGTAGCTAATTCTGGGTCACTAGGCACAGCTACTACTTGCATCCTTCTGACTACATGCTGAATGAGCTGCATCAAACAAGGTATCATACATGGTACAAAAATCAGAGCTGCTACTGCACAAAAAGAGAAAAACAACATGCGTTTAATCCATGGTCCACCAGGCAACCACAAGAACATGTCTGATTCCCATCCTTTCCAGGTTTGAACTGGCACATGAGCTAGTTTTCTCATTCCTTTTGTTATCTGCTTTACTACCTTCCCATTATCATCGATTTGTAATGATTCAGAAAACGAACGGTTACAGGTTGTTAGTGCGGATGTATTACAGTCTGGGAAAGAACAAAAGCTCGGGGCCCCAGCATTCCAAGATAAAGAAATGGCCTTGTGTATAAGATAGCGGGAGCAGCTGCATGCTAAGGAGGTGCTGAGGAGGAACCTAACTGTCTGGGAAAGGTGTCCATCTGGTCAGGACAGGGGAGGAGATTTTTGATAATGAGTTCTTGGAAATAATTAGAATAGTAACGCCTTTAATTATAATAACCTTAATGAATATGTATGCTTTTCACCATAAATGGACGCTTGCTTCACAAACCGGTGTGCAAGTTTGGCGGAGAAATCCCCCTTGCACCCAGCGCTGCAATAAACATACCTGCTTTATAACTCTCTGTGAGTTGTAAGGTTTGTTTCCGCGCGTCAGTAAGCAACAGTTGGATTCATTTAGTTTTCCACAAACTCCCCCTTCTTCTGCTAGTAAATAATCTAGGACCATTCGGTGTTGGAAAATTGCATTCCTCATCTGAGTAGATTGGTCTGCAAGAAGGTCAAGAGCCTCAGCTGTCTGGTTAGTTATAATTTCAAAAACGGCTTGTAATCTAATTATCCTATTTAAATTATAAATGGAATCTCTTGCTCCAGAAATCACCTCATGGGGATTCCATGTTGCTGGTCCATAATATTGTATAATTCGTTCAGGTGGCCATTCATCTTTTCCCCATGATTGGGAACTACCTTTAGTTAGGGATTTATCAATTGATCGTCGTTCTCTTATCAAATCATCATATACATTAACCCCTAACTCGTTTCCTTGAACTTGATGTAATAAGAAAAACAATGGTCTAATATATCCTATATAACATATCCCTGACCAATTTGGAGGTAACCTTTGGTAGGCATGTTGCCCACAAATCCAATAATGGCCCTTCAAAGCCCAAGTCCCATTAGCGAATGGGCCTTCCCATGTTTCATTATCATGTGATATTTCATAGTATAGAGTATTTTTTTTTATGCCAACGGTCCTCCTGCTATACTTAAATCACCATAGGAATCGCAATAATCACATTCAAAGGCTCCCGCATCTGGGTGCCATTTGCAGTTACATCCCCTATTATTCTTAGTTCGATTTGTAGCCCACCAAAATTTTCTAAAATAGGTCCTAGTTCCATTTGAGTTTTGCCAGGCCCATTGATAAACCCTTATTACATGATTTTTGCTAATGGTATTGTCCCGCTGACAAGCCAGGAATAAAGAATCTCTAAACCCCCACTTTTTGCATAATTTCTCTTGCAGCTGCTTTACATCCGCTGTGCCAAGGTTCTTTGAAAGAGCACTTTACCCAGGTGCCATCTATAAGCTTAACATGTGTTTGGTTCCATCTTCCTCGGTATCTAAAGCAATGATAAGGTCTACAATAAGGAGGATCATAACAATCCATTCCTGGTGACAATGTCCACTCACATTCGCTTTTCCCTACATATTTCCCTCCCAGCTTGGTTCTGTTCAGACAGTAATTTCCTTTTCCTGGGTACTGTATTTTCCATGTACCTCCTTCTTCCTTCCAGAACCCAGTTCCATTATGCACTATACTTATATGTCACTCACCCACCATTTAGGCTGGACAGGCTGGGCTACCCACAGCCAATCTTCAGCTCCTCCTGGACCTCCACAGACCCAGCAATTACTGAGGTTAAAAGCTTTGGCTACCTCTTCCCCTAGAGTCAAAAATCAGTTTTCCCATCCCAGACTTCGATTTTACCAATAACATAGAAAAATGATCATTACTAAAAATTTCATCTTGAGCTTATTATCTTTCTACACTGGATGTGGCAAGTGAACATACAGAAACAATTCAGTCAGTGTCTGCTCACCAGTTGCTGGAAGTTCAAATAAGGGAACTCCTTTCCTTACGGATCTTTGATAGAGTCTCCCACAGTATCCTTCTGGAGAAACTGGCTGCCCATGGCTTGGGTCGGAGTACTCTCTGCTGGGTTAAAAACTGGCTGGAGGGCCGGGCCCAGTGAGTGGTGGTGAATGGAGTTAAATCCAGTTGGTGGCCAGTCACGAGTGGTGTCCCCCAGGGCTCGGTATTGGGGATGGTTCTCTTTAACATCTTTATCAATGATCTGGATGAGGGGATTGAGTGCACCCTCAGTAAGTCTGCAGATGACACCAAGTTAGATGGGAGTGTTGATCTGCTTGAGGGTAGATAGGCTTTGCAGAGGGATCTGGACAGGCTGGATTGATGGGCTGAGGCCAATAGGATGAGATTCAACAAGGCCAAGTGCCGGGTCCTGCACTTGGGTGACAACAACCCCATGCAGTGCTTGGGGAATTCTCAGGATTCAGAAGTTCTCAGGATCGCAGCCATCATAGAAGTGAGAGAACTCCTCTGCAAACTTTCTAATTTATATTGAATGTGACGTTCGTGGTATGAAATAATCCTGTTGGCCAACTTGGGTCAAGTGCCTGGGTCTCGCTCCTCTTCATCCCTGTACCTGGCAAGGCTCAAAAACACTGAGACCTTGAAACCCACATACCATAGCTGGCTATAAAGTAAATATTTTCATGAATTCAGACACTAGAGTCTTCTAAAAGTGCAGTTTTCTCAGGCATTAGATGAGAAATGAATCCTCTGTCGCTCAAACCAGGACAGTAATTTAACCACTTCCCTGGGCAGCCTGTTCCAATGTTTAATAACCCTTTCCATGTAAAAATTTTTCCTAATATCCAATCTGAACCTCCCCTGGCACAACTTGAGGCCATTTCCTATTGTCCTATCGCCTGTGACTTGGGAGAAGAGACCGACCCTCGCCTCTCTACAACCTCCTTTCAGGTAGTTGTAGAGAGCAATAAGGTCTCCCCTCAGCCTCCTTTTCTCCAGGTTAAACAACCCCAGCTCCCTCAGCCTCTCCTCATAAGACTTGTTCTCCAGACCCCTCACCAGCTTCGTTGCCCTTCTCTAGACCCACTCCAGCACCTCAATGTCTTTTTTGTGGTAAGGGGCCCAAAAATGGACACAGTACTCAAGGTGGGGCCCCAGCAGCACCGAGTACGGGGGACGATCACCTCCCGAGACCTACTCACCAAGCTGTTCCTGATACAGGCCAAGATGCTGTTGGCCGCCTTGGCCACCTGGGCACACTGCTGGCTCATGTTCAGCCGACAGTCGACCAACACCCCCAGGTCCTTTTCTGCCAGGCAGCTCTCCAGTCACTCTTCCCCAAGCCTGTAGCGCTGCATGGGGTTGTTGTGACCCAAGTGCAGGACCTGGCACTTGGCCTTGTTGAATCTCATCCTATTGGCCTCAGCCCATCAATCCAGCCTGTCCAGATCCCTCTGCAAAGCCTATCTACCCTCCAGCAGGTCAACACTCCCACCTAACTGCAAAGTTGTCTGCAAACTTACTGAGGGTGCACTCAATCCCCTCGTCCAGATCATTGATAAAGATGTTAAAGAGAACTGGCCCCAATACTGAGCCCTGGGGGACATCACTTGTGACCAGCCACCAACTGGATTTAACTCCATTCACCACCATTTCTTTGGGCCTGGCCCTCCAGCCAGTTTTTAACCCAGCGGAGAGTACTCCCACCCAAGCCATGAGCAGCCAGTTTCTCCAGGAGAATGGTGTGGGAAATGGTGTCAAAGGCTTTACTAAAGTCCAGGTAAACAACATCCACAGCCTTTCCCTCATCCACTAAGCAGTCACCTTGTCATAGAAGGAGATCAGGTTTGTCAAGCAGGACCTGCCCCTCATGAACCCATGCTGGCTGGGCCTAGTTACCTGGGCGTCCTTCATGCGCTGCATAATGGCACTCAGGATGATCTGTTCCATGACCTTCCCAGGCACCGAGGTCAGACTGACAGGCCTGTAGTTCCCCGGATCATCCTTCTGACCCTTCTTGTGGATGGGCATCACATTTGCTAGATGCCAGTCAACTGGGACCTCCCCGGTTAGCCAGGACTGCTGGTAAATGATGGAAAGTGGCTCAGTGAGCACTTCTGCCAGCTCCCTCAGTACCCTCGGGTGGATCCCATCTGGCCCCATAGACTTGTTTGTATCTAGGTGCTGGAGCAGGTCCCTCACCATTTCCCCTTGGATTATGGGGGCTTCATTCTGCTCCCCGCCCCATTCTTCTAGCTCAGGGGTCTGGGTACTCAGGGAACAACCTACTCTACTACTAAAGACAGAGGCAAAGGCGGCATTAAGTACCTCAGCCTTCTCCTCATCTTTTGTCACTATGTTACCTCCTACATCCAATAGAGGATGGAGATTCTTCCAAGTCCTCCTCTTGTTACTAATATATTTATAGAAATTCTTTTTATTGTTTTTAACATGCAAGGCCAGGTTAAGTTCTTAGTTGGGCTTTGGCCTTTCTAACCTTTTCCCTACGTAGCCTTACAACACCTTTGTAATCTTCCTGAGTGGCCTGCCCCTTTTCCCAAAGGCCATAAACTCTCCTTTTTTCCCTGAGTTTTGACCATATCTCTTTGTTCAGCCGGGCCAGTTGTTTCCCCTGATGGCTCGCTTTACAGCGTACAGGGACGGCCTGCTCCTGCGCTTTTAAGACTTCCTCCTTGAAAAACGTCCAGCCTTCCTGGACTCCTTTGCCCTTCAGGACTGCCTCCCAAGGGACTCTGTTAAGCAGGCTCTTGAAAAGACCAAAGATGTCTAATAGGTAAAATAGTCTTCTTTCAAGCACCTAGGTAAAAAAAAATAGTCTTCTTTCAAGCACCTAGTTCATTACTTCTTGCTTAATGAAACAGAAATACTTCTTAGCTCTCTGTGAAGATGAACTGAAATATTTTGCTGAACAATAAATTAACCTGTTACAGAGACAAGTAAAATAAAAAGAAATAAAACTGGCAAAAGTATTGAATTCACAACTCCTGCTCAGTGCCTATGTTTCCATGTAGTTATATTTGCCTACTAAATAGTGAGTTACTCTACTATCAAAATCTTTTAGAGCAAAACTTAGAAAAATCTTTAGAAAGTTTCATTTATCTTTGTCTACAATGCATTACAATTTTTTTTTTTAAATAAACCCATTTAAGACAAGTATCTCTGTTTCTGAATATACATATTGCAGGTACACAGATAAAGAGACTTCATAAAAAAGAATCACAGAATCACATGGGGTTGGAAAGGGCCTCTGGAGATCATCTAGTCCAATCCCCCTGTCAGAGCAGGTCCACCTAGAGCAGGTTGCACAGGAATGTGTCCAGGTGGGTTTTGAATGTCTCCAGAGAAGGAGACTCCATCACCTCTCCGGGCAGCCTATTCCAGTGCTCTGCCACCCTCATGGTAAAGAAGTTCCTCCTCATGTTTAGATGGAACTTCTTACGTTCAAGTCTGTGCCCATTTCCTCTTGTCCTGTCACTGGGCACCACTGATAAAAGACCGGCCCCATCCTCCTGACACCCACCCCTTAAGTATTTATAGGCATTGATCAGATCCCCCCTCAGTCTTCTCTTCTCCAGACTAAAAAGACCCAAGTCCCTCAGCCTTTCCTCATAAGAGAGATGCTCCAGGCCTCTAATCATCTTTGTAGCCCTCTGCTGTACCCTCTCCAGCAGTTGCCTGTCCTTCTTGAACTGGGGAGCCCAGAACTGGACACAGTACTCCAGATGGGGCCTCACCAGGGCAGAGTAGAGGGGGAGGATAACCTCCCTCGACCTGCTGGCCACACTCTTCCTGATGCACCCCAGGATGCCATTGGCCTTCTTGGACACAAGGGCACATTGCTGGCTCATGGTCATCCTGTTGTCCACCAGGACTCCTAGGTCTTTTTCCTCAGAGGTGCTCTCCAGCAGGTCAGCCCCCAACCTGTACTGGTGTATGGGGTTATTCCTCCCCAGGTGCAGCACCCTACACTTGCCCTTGTTGAATTTCATCAGGTTCCTCTCTGCCCAACTCTCCAGCCTGTCCAGGTCTTGCTGTATGGCGGCACAGCCTTCTGGTGTGTCAGCCACCCCTCCCAGTTTTGTATCGTCAGCAAACTTGCTGAGGGTACATTCCATCCCTTCATCCAGGTCATCGATGAATATATTGAAGAGGACTGGACCCAGTACTGACCCCTGGGGGACTCCACTTGGTACAGACCTCCAACTAGATTCTGTGCCACTAATCACAACCCTCTGAGCTCTGTCTTTCAGCCAGTTTTCAATCCACCTCACTGGCCATTCTTCTAACTCACCCTTCCTAAGCTTACCTATGAGGATACTGTGGGAGACTGTGTCAAAAGCCTTGCTGAAGTCAAGGTAGACAACATCCACTGCCCTCCCCTCATCTATGCATCCAGTCATGTCATCATAGAAGGCTATCAGGTTAGTCAGACATGATTTCCCCTTGGTGAGTCCATGTTGACTACTTCTGATAGCTTTCTTTTCCTCCATATGCTTTGAGATGATGCCCAGAACGAGTTGTTCCATCATCTTTACAGGGATGGAGGTGAGGCTGACCGGCCTGTAGTTTCCCGGGTAAAAAAACCCAAACTCTCTGACTCCTATAATGAATGAAACTTCACAGTAGGAAAGCATTTGTATGATTATCTTTATGACACTCCAAAATTAGTAGCTCATGAACATAATTCTGAATGATTTCATCTCACACACTGTTCATCATTTAATACCAATTTTTTCAAGGCTTTTTTTAAGTCTAATTTCTTTTTTTTTTCTTTATTAAGTAGTCTTTAGAGTACACAAACATTTGACTACTGCATTAATGTATAAGAAAGCAAGTGACATTCTTTTCATCTCTGTCCTAAGAAAACTGAGACAGGCATGAGGTTTAGGTCTTCTAGGGGCCTGATCCTGTAAATCATTATTCATGAAGTCCTTTTTTACACAAATAATCTCATTTGTCAGTGGGACTAGTTGTGTAAGAACTATTTCCATGAAAAAAGGTTTTCATGTTCAGGCCCTAGAATTTTCTTCTGATGTTATCTATGTAAGGTATATTAGTAAAAATATTTATGTATATATACGTACTTATACAAGATTTTAAAATAAAAGAATGTATACTACAAGGAACGTAGACACCTCGAACGAAGGGCTGTTCTCTTAAGTTCTTACTCAGAGAAATTTTCCATTGCTTCCAAAGGGACTTAAGAGTGAGCAGAGACTTCACTGTCAGACCCAATATGAATTATGTGTTCATGAATGTAGAAAGAATAATACATATGTAATGTATTATAATACAATACAGGTATTTTAATAAAACTGATAAAGTAAGAAAATCTTGTGGATTTTTTACTTCATGTTAGGTTCCTAGAATCATGTAATAAGAATAATTTACAAAATAACAAATCCCCAAATTGGTCAATTGCCTGAGTGAACTGGAAATCAGTATGCAATACAAAGGTTAAAACAGGTTCATAGGTGTTTATATTTCCATGCCCTGCCAAGCCTCTAGGGATTAGTTCTTATACTCCATGTAAACATCTTTACTCTTCAAACACAATACTCTGGAAAGTGCCAGTAAAAGAAAACTAGTCACATTTTCTTCCAACATAATTGGTTTGCTATCCATTTTTTTATAGTTCTTTTAAAGTAAAGATACAAAACTAAGACATTTGCCATTAAGCTGATACATGCTAGGAAAAATGCATTATGTGTCAAAACAATGCTTTTCTGGCCATTAGTAAAATACTAAGTGCCTTTCTCTGTTTAATTCTCTTATATTTTAATAGTCTTAAGATGTGTATGACAGTATTCAATTTTAGGATACAGGTATTTACAAATTATAATTATTATATACAAAGGAAGAAAATAGAACTCTTCTATAAAAGATAATGTTTAGGTTCCCACAGTGATTCAATAAGTTTTTCTTTGCACTGTGCTGCTTTTTTTTTTGGTTGTTTTTTTGTTTGTTTGTTTGTTTGTTTTTTAAGAAAAGGAATCATAGAATCATAGAATAGTTTGAGTTGGAAGGGACCTTTAAAGGTCATCTAGTCCAATTTCCCCTGCAATGAGCAGGGACTTCTTCAAGTAGATCAGGTTGCTCAGACCTGACCATGAATGTTTCCAAGTGATTCAGAAAACGAACGGTTACAGGTTGTTAGTGCGGTACAGGTTGTTAGTGCGGATGTGATACAGCCTGGGAAAGAACAAAAGCTCGGAGCCCCAGCATTCCAAGATAAAGAAATGGCCTTGTGTATAAGATAGCGGGAGCAGCTGCATGCTAAGGAGGTGCTAAGGAGGAACCTAACTGTCTGGGAAAGGTGTCCATCTGGTCAGGACTGGCTTTGCGGTTTGGGATCCAGCCAACCCGACAAATATGGGCCAAAGGTGAAGGTACCCGGTGAAGAAGACTGCGAGCCTTCCTCCAGAAGACCCCGGCCCACGACCACCAGGAGGCAGTGCGCATGCGGCAAGGGGAGGAGATTTATGATAATGAGTTCTTAGAAATAATTAGAATAGTAACGCCTTTAATTATAATAACCTGCCCACCTTAATGAATATGTATGTTTTTCACCATAAATGGACGCTTGCTTCACAAACCGGTGTGCAAGTTTGGTGGAGAAATCCCCCTTGCACCCAGCGCTGCAATAAACATACCTGCTTTATAACTCTCTGCGAGTTGTAAGGTTTGTTTCCGCGTGTCACAAGGCTGGGGCATCTACCACCTCTCTGTTCCGGTGTTTCACCACCCTCATCATAAAGAATTTCTTCCTTGCATCCAATCTAAATCTACCCTCTTTTAGTTTAAAACTGTTACCCCTTATTGTATCGCTACAGGCCCTGCTAAAAAGTCTGTCCCCATCTTTCTCATAAGCCCCCTTTAAGTACTGAAAGGCCACAATAAGGTTTCCCCGGAGCCTTCTCTTCTCCAGGCTGAACAACCCCAACTCTCTCAGCCTCATAGGAGAGTTGCTCCAACAGGTCCATGTCCTTCCTGTACTGAGGAGTCCAGAGATGGATTTGTTTTGTTTTTCAAGCTGACAGAAGGTCGTACTTAGTGTTATGGAAAATGTATGTATTACAGTTCCATAATGTACCAATAGTCTTAAAAGTGTCATTTACATTAAACTTTATCTTAGCACATCAGTTTTGTAAGGCTGATTAGCTCTACTCATTCATGATAAAAAATGTAAAAATTACTTAAAGTACTATGTAAAGACCAAAGCATACTATTCCAAGAGGTTCACAGCATATGACTTAAATCTCCACAACAATATAAGTTTTTCTATCTCAAATTTAAGTATTCAAATGAAAGATGCACAAAGTTAAACACTTATAAGCATGCATTACCTAAACTCAAGAACTGAAGAGCCTATGATACAATGAAATTTAAGAGCATTTCATTCTTAAACTGGATTGCTTCCTTAGTCTGATAAATCAGGTACAAGCACTACAAGGTCATACCATTTGGTGAACTATTAAAACCAAATAAGCTTCAAACACTTCTTAATATCAAGCATACAAATGAGGCAAACTAACTTCATCAAAGTTTAAACACGACATTCATAGGGACGAGTCTGCAGTAATTTGACTAGCCAGCAATTTAGCTATGTTATATGTCTGAAAAGTTACTTTTAAGTAATTGACAGTGCAATCATACACTTTAAAAGTCTGCAAGCAATGTCAATCCCAGTCCACATACACTGACTGATACATTCTTCAGATGAAATAGGAAATGCACATGGGACTTTTCTACGATGCCCGCTACATTTTATTTCAATGATGAATTTCACATGTACTTACATTATAAACATTTAGCTGTTTGGATGATCAGATTAATCCTTGAGATATTTTCCTTTCTTAGGAAAAAAGAAAAAAATCCCTTTACTTCTTCCAGCCTTAAATATTCACCACCTGGTTCAACATGCAGCCTCCTTTAATTACACACACAACCTTCAAAGTCAATCCAATAAGCAGCCACAAGATATCTGGTGCATGTGTGTATGCGTGTTGTGGTTTTGACCAGATTGACCAATCAGAACAATAGATGGCCCCTCCCTCCCCCCTCTAAGGAAAAGAGAGGAGAGGAAGAGATAAAAGAGATTTATGAGTTTAGAAAAAATTAAACTACTTTAATGAAAATATTAATAAATAATAATAAGAAAAGAATAAAAAAAAAAGTACACAGTATATACAAAACCCTATCGAGCTCCCAGGATGATGATCACATCACCAGCAGGCAAAGGGGAAAGTCCCAGACTGGACTCGGTGATGGACAGGAGCTGGATTCCCGATCTGGAGTCAGGAATGCACGGATCGGGATCAAAGGCAGACGAACAGACAGGGTCCCCCTCAGACGTCGGCCATTGAAGGAAGAGAGATGACCCTTTGATCCCTCAGCTTTTATACTGAGCATGATGCAGATGGGATGGAATACCCTGTTGGTCAGTTCTGGGTCACCTGTCCTGTCCATTCCTCCCTACAGGTGTGACCCCTCTATGCTTTTCTGCTTCCGACCCTCCAACGGGGCAAATAACAAATTTACCTGACCTTGGTTGTTATAGCAATAAGTATAAGCAAGGGCCTCTCTGCTCACCATTCCTTGGTATAATCAGGTCTTATCACTATGAGAGTGAACAGTTTCTGAACAATATGCTGTTAATTTCAGAGTTTAGTTAGTTAGAAGAGGCCCAGCTAAAAAGGAAAAATTACTGAACAGAAAATTAATTCTGTTTTACCTCAAACCAGGACAATGAATGTGTGTGTGCAGCAACGTGGGAGGAGAAAGTGGCTGAGCTGTCCATTGGATTAAAAGTGACCGGACTCATCCTGGAAGCACCCAGGAAGGAAGTGACAGCAGGCGAATGGGAAAAGGCAAGCAGCTCACAGCCTTTGTAACACCACTGAGGGGAAGGGAGGAAGGCATGGCAAGGGATTCGAACTGCACACCTGACGAAGTGTCTTTTTTGCTTTGCTCCCTCTTCCTCCCTTTTCTTCCTTCTCCGTGTCTCAATTTGTCTCTCTCCCACAATCCCAAATGAATGACTTTCTCCTCCTGAGCTGGAGAAATAATCAGTTTCAGTCTTGCAAAAAAGGGGGCAGGATCAGATCTTGAAAGCATTTTAATAAAACAAACATAGAGCAGCAGCTGCTCCTTTGTTTGCCCCTGCAGTCTAAACTAGGTTGAAAAATGGCTCCACTACACTACTTTAATTATGTATATGGTATGCAGAATAAATCACTGAACATTAGCACCTCAATCAAGCACTTGTAAAATTATCATTGCATCTTGGGTGAATCAATATTTCCATTCCTGACATTTTGCTTATTTTAGTTTTACAGTAGGCATGGCAATACACAAACGTAATGGCAATCCTTTGTTACACAGAGAAAAGACAACACGTCAAGTCAGTGAATATTTTCCCCCTTCTGGTGAGGTACAGTAGCATGAGGACATAGGATCAGTGCAAGAACTGGGAGAAAAATACAGTCTGGGTCAGCTCAGACACAGGCAAAGCAATTACTGCATGCTGAATTAGTGAAACAAGAAAGTCTACCTGGTATCCTACAGTGGCAGCACTGACTAATAAAAGAGGCTATGCTCTCTGCATGTGAGACATTATGGGGTGGAGGGGCTTTGAAATATCCTTAAATGTTGCAACCCTTAAATGCCCACAATCATCAGCTTCCATGCTCCGCAGGCACATTGCTCTGCATCAATACATTCTGTGCTTTATGTGCAGGGCCACACAGAAAGGTACTCGGGTGAAATCAAAGATGCTGGCAATCATTAAGCGAAGGGAAGGCATGAAAAGTGGGTGGTACTGTGCAACCCCTGCAAGCAACAGAACCTAAGTCATCACCATTATCATCTCAGTGGTAGGGGCTGTCAGGCCAGCAACTTCATCATTTTGGAAACATTTCCACAGCAGAACTGGGCAGTTGGCATTAGGTATTTTTAGCCCCCATGACATTTCCTACCCCATCTCCTTGTGCCTTTATTGGGCTCTTTCTCCAGAGCCATCAGTCTGTAAAGCAACCTAACTTCCCAAACTCATTAGGCTTTATATCCAATTGCTGGTGAGTTCATACCAACACGCTGTGCAAGAAGTAGTACCACACAGAACAGAAACAATCCTGATGGCAAAGTTTGGGGCAAATAAGCAACTACATTCAGCAAACAGGAATGCTGGTTAGATAAAATCCTGTTTACTTTATTGCACAGGTCCAAATCATAGCCTACTGTCTGAGATGGTCTCATCAGACATCCACAGAATGGCAGTATTCCCAACACACTGTATAAAAGAACAGGATGTTTTTTATATGTTCATTTGCTTTTATAACCAGATTGAAAGGACTGTATTGCATGTGAATTTTAATCCAAAATAAGCACATGTAATAATTAATGAGTAAAACTGGACTTTGCATATACTTGTTTTAATTTTTATGTAGATAGCCAACTTTTACAATCTTTTGAGAGTAGCAGGAGACTTTATAAAGGCACAGACCATTATTTTTATGATAGATTACAGTACTGGAAATAGGAAGAACACATAGGATAAAACTAAAAGAGTGAATTCAGGCAACAGTGATAAATTCATATTTATTTTGTTTTAATATGAGTTCTTGGTCTTATGGTCTTGTTCTCCATAAAAATCTCATTGGGTCACTGACCTACTTCTAAAGTTCCTTATTTGGCAATGAATAAATGCCTTTTAAATTTAACTATACTTCTTAAAACATGGATGTTCAAAGCATGGTCAGAGAAAAATGAAGCTAATGGAGTTCTAAAATGCAGCCTGCAATTGTTCTCAACTCAGATCCCTAGAGAGTACCTTTTACTGACTACATGCCTAGACATGTGTTAATGGACAGAATTACATTCTATAAAATACACCCACAACAACAATAACAATAATACAGATGTGCCTAGAACCATGAGGCAGCCAGACATGAACCAAACAAATTGTAAATAGTGGTGAGAGGCATATATGCTTGACACTGTCAGCAGTGAAGCCCAATATAACATTGGGAAAGAAATACTTTCTCAGCCCCAGGTTTGGCATGAAGCACAGCAGGAAAGGAATATGGAATAGTTACATGGGTTGTACTCTTGCCTTTTCTGCAGACAGTTTTGGTCTCCTAGCATGGCACCCAACTTTCCAGTAATATCAATATTTTCTTAGTGGCAAAAATAGAAAAATGTGTTGAGACTTCACACTTTTGTGCTCTAATTGGAAATGACTGTCATCTGCTTTATTTTGTGCAGGATATAAAGATTTTCAGGTTTCTGGCTAGTTGATAAAACAGCCCTTCAACTGGCAAGACAGAACTTGAGTACTATCTTAGCTTAAAAGAAATTATTAGAGTAGGCAAATATTTCAGAAAATAACATATACAGCAGCTTAACAGATCTACTACATCTCCATGTGGGTTTTTGTGGCCTAATCTTTAAATAGTTGTGACCTTCACATACTAGATAATCTTAAAGCCATGCCAAGTTTTTGTCATGAGTACAATTCATCAAATCCATGTAAAGAACATCTTGATTTTTGAAGCGGGGTTCAGATGCTAGATGGACAAACAGATATGAGGGAAGTGATCATGCTTTATCACTCATCTCAGGGTTAGATAAGGCATGAATATCTTATGAAGTGTTTAAGATCTTTTGCTCTTTTTCTGCATTTAATTTTAAAATCTGGAATAATTTCAAACAGTGAAAAACCTTGTTATGATATCTGTACTTGTAATGATGCTCCACAAATGGACCCTTTTTGAATTTTTTGCAGGAAAAAATCTATTATTTTTGAGCTTGCACTCCAGGCTTTGTATTTGAGATTGAATCTGAAAACAGTAAATAGGACTTTAATAATATTAAAATAATAATATGAAATGCAATAAATACTAAATACTCACCATGTACACCCTCTTTATTGTCAAAATCATCTGCCTCCAATGCTTTACCTTATATTCTTCATGGTAGTTACTTCACAATTTACAATTGTTGTTCGGCACCTTAGATGTTTAAAAGCACAAAAGTAGTATATTATTTAAATGCAAACCTACAGTACTTAAATATATTTAAAGATATTTATAAAACAATTTATGTAAAAAGAATATGAATCATTACTGGTATGCGCTTAGGCCTAAAAAGAATATCACTTGTAAGTAACTAAGTTTTCAGAATCTGTAATAAACCCAATTTGAAACCTACTTTAGGGATGCTACACTATCAATAAAATTATAAAACTATTGATCTGTACTAATCTTCCAATAGGTACTTAGAAAATTATTTATGCTCTTATGTGGTTTTTGGGAAATGTAGTTGACATTGTTTGATAAATGTCAATTTAAAAGACTGCCAAATGCTAAAATGTTAAAGCTTGGAATACTAATTTATTTCCTCTTTTAAAACCTATTGTGTGTTCTGCAGCTACCCAATGAAGTTTCTCCTCAAGCCTGCCTCTAGGAATGCAACACTGAGTATCATATGTTGTCCCAAATCTGGGTTCTTTCAACCCGGTGTGCAAGAAGACAGTATCATAGAATCATAGAATGGTTCGGGTTGGAAGGGACCTCAAAGATCATCGAGTTCCAATCCCCCTGCCATGGGCGGGGACACCTCCCACTAGACCAGGTTGCTCAAAGCCCCATCCAGCCTGGCCTTGAACACCTCCAGGGATGGGGCATCCACAACTTCCCTGGGCAACCTGTTCCAGTGCCTCACCACCCTCACAGTAAAGAATTTCTTCCTGATATCTAATCTAAATCTCCCCTCTTTGAGTCTAAAACTGGTACCCCTCGTCTTATCACTACACTCCCTCATAAAGAGTCCCTCTCCATCTCTCCTGTAGGCCCCCTTCAGGTACTGGAAGGCCACTATAAGGTCTCCCCAGATCCTTGTCTTATTCAGGCTGAACAACCCCAACTCTCTCAGCCTTTCCTCATAATTTCCTCATTCCCGTTGGTTCTTGCTGTGCCTCGTCTCTACTTAAAGTCACAGTGTCCTCTCTTTTTCTACTCATGCTCCATGAGGAGGGGGGCTTTTTTTGTTCTCCCTACCCGAGGGTGGGTTTTTTATTATGTTAATTAGGATAGTTCACTCATAGTTCAAGTGACTTCTTTGGCCTTGTTAGCAGTTCTGTTCCCCTTGATCTTTTTTTGGTATTCCCTTATTTTGGCTAATTTATGATATACTCCTGTTCTTTCTCCAGGGCCACATCTTGCTATCTATTTACAGTGGTTAATTGTACCCTTTATTTCTAGTATTTCTCCAACATCATCAGGTGAATCTTTTTAATTGAAATACCTTTTTTTTTTTCTGTTGTGGAAAGGGTCGTCTTATGTAAATCCAAATAAACTACTTCGCACTGCAATATAATGGGTGGCTATACTGATAGTTGCTGTTTGGAGAAGTGACCACTGTAGTCTCTGTCTTGACCTCTTGTAGCCGAAAATATTTTGTCTCTATATTGATATTTTTTTAAAGTTTCACACTTTTTTTTTTAAATAAATAAAAAAAAAACCGGCTTGAGGATTCCAGTTCAGTGAGATTTGGGAAGGAGTGGCTAATAGGAAGGACACATGAAGGCACAGTGGGTAAATAACACAGAAGTAGGTAAGTTAAGTTGCTCTCTCTTGAGACCCCTCTGCTAAACACAGCGCAGCCCAACGGCCAACACGAGCCGAGTGCCCCCCGCCCCCCCCCCACCACCACGGGAGCCATTGCCTGAAACATCACCGGGGCCGGGAAGTGGTGTGGTGGGGCACTGCCACCCCGGTAACTGGCGGTGGGTCCAACTTTGCTCTGGCAGCACCACCAGACCTTCCTGGTCGGGGGGCAGTGTCGCCGATGGCTCCCCGCTGCGTGTGCGCCCGCGGCGAGCGGAGGGCAGGCGTCGGGTGCTGGCTGCCCGGAGACCGGGGGTACGCTCGAGGGTGTCACGAGCGCGGCACACAACCACGACACCCTTTGAGTGCGGAAGAGAGACGCCCGCGCGAGTTTGGAAGGAGTGCGGAGAGTGGCACCGCCGCCTCCGGATGAGGAAGGAGCGATGCGGGCGGCAGCTGCGGACCGAGCAACAGAAATGCCGAGGGCGGCGCCGTGCAGCCAGGGCAGGGAGGTTAGCTGCCACTTGTGTGCGAGAGCGACCTGCGGCCGGGGGTGGGGAGAGCCGTCTCAGCTCCGGGCGGCTGTCACCTGCTCACCAGCGACACCCTGGCACACAGGCCGCTCGGCACCACGCGGGGTCGGTTCCTGCTCCGTGCCTGTGTCCCTGTTCGTGTCTCTGCGGGCCGGGAGAGCCTCGGCTGTCAGTGCTGCTCTGAGCTGCAAGGAGGTTAAAAGCAAGCAACTATTCACAGACGTCAAAAGCAGTTTGCCAGGCCTGGATTCGGCTCCAGCTAAAGGATGGCTCTGTGAAAATCTAGAGGTGATCAGCAACCTTAAGTCTGCTCTGTATTTCACTATAATACTGTCCCTCAAGTTACCCATATGCCCTGGTTTGATGTAAAACAGAACCAACTTTCTCTTCTGTAATTTTAGTTCTTAGCTAGGCCTCTTCTAACTCTCTGAAATTAACAGCATATTGTGAAGAAAACTGTTGGCTTTTAGAGTGATAAGACCAATGTTTGTACTTCATGCCAAGGAACAGTATGCAGAGAGGCTCTTGCTTATACTTATTGCTATAACAAACAAGGTCAGCTAAGGTCAGTACCTGAAGGGGGCCTACAGGAGAGAGGGGGAGGGACTCTTTATCAGGGAATGTAGTGACAGGACAAGGGGTAATGGTTTTAAACCAAAAGAGGGGAGATTTAGATTAGATCATAGAATCATAGAATCATAGAATGGTTAGAGTTGGAAGGGACCTTAAAGAACATCAAGTTCCAACCCCCCTGCCGTGGGCAGGGACACCTCCCACTAGACCAGGTTGCTCAAAGCCCCATCCAGCCTGGCCTTGAACACTTCCAGGGATGGGGCATCCACAACTTCCCTGGGCAACCTGTTCCAGTGCTTCACCACCCTCACAGTAAAGAATTTCCTCCTAATATCTAATCTAAATCTCCCCTCTTCCAATTTAAAACCATTACCCCTTGTCCTGTCACTACATCTCCTGACAAAGAGTCCCTCTCCGGCTCTCCTGTAGGCTCCCTTCAGATATTGGAAGGCTGCTATGAGGTCTCCCTGGAGCCTTCTCTTCTCCAGGCTGAACAACCCCAACTCTCTCAGCCTGTCCTCATAGGAGACGTGCTCCACCCCCCTGATCATCTTCGTGGCCCTCCGCTGGACCCATTCCAACAGGTCCATGTCCTTCCTGTGTTGAGGACTCCAAAGCTGGACACAGTACTCCAGGTGGGGTCTCACGAGAGCAGAGTAGAGGGGCAGAATCACCTCCCGCGACCCGCTGGCCACACTTCTCTTGATGCAGCCCAGGATGCGGTTGGCTTTCTGGGCTGCCAGCGCACACTGCCGGCTCATGTTGAGCTTCTCATCCACGAGCACTCCCAAGTCCTTCTCCTCAGGGCAGACAGTGTAAGGACACATAATTAAATGGATGGCCATAACTTTCCAAAGGTAGTAACTATCTCCTCATATGCAAGTAGATTATTTCCCAATCTCTTCTATTTTTCTCATAATAGTAGACTCTTCAATAAATTTTCATCATTATTGCACGTTATATTAATTTGTTATTACCAAACAGTCTTCTACAATAATTTCAGACTCAGAATGTGGACTGATAATGGGGAAAGGGCTATTTGCAAATAGCTGTACGGTAGCTAGAGAGTATCCTGCCATCACTTCAGAAAGCAAAGAAAAAGAATGAACAATGCAGATATCTATAGCAAAAACTATATATGATCCTGTGATTTTGTATATTTACATATCATTTTTTAGTTTAGTTCTATATCTTATAAATGGAAAATTTGCATGTTTTAAGTGTTCATTTATGAAGGCATTAAGGCTACTCTTCCCTCTAATTTTTATCATGTAATTTCATGCTTTAATTGAACTTTTAAATGCAACTTCATTATTTTCTGTGGAAAATTTCTTATTGTCACCAGTGTAAGTGAAAGGTGAACATGCTGAAAATACCATGTAATGCTGTATTAAGAGCCTTGAATTAACTTTTGATAAACACAACATATAGTCACTAAATTGTAATATTTGCCAAAGCTTTGTGGTTAGATTCCATTTATATTTACATGCACTATAGAATAATGAATGTAAACGTCTTCCTAATACTGAAGCTTGGGATTTATTAGAAAAGAGAAACGTGGTTGAAAGCTGAGTTAGACTGCGGTTTTTCAAAATGAAACATATAAAAAAATAGTTGTAGAATAAACCATTATAGTTTACAAAATAGACAACAAAGCAGGTCATGGGAACAGGAGGGATGTCAATTTCTTAGTTAATAGGGAGTAGTTATTACAGAAATAAATGTGCGTACCTCATTTCAAGTAGTAAAGCTTCAGTGAATTAAATGAGGTTTTTCTATTTTTTTAGTCTCTCAGTATTTCATAGAAGTATTTTAGGATTTCATTTAATGTGCTTAACCCTGATAATCAGAAAAATAAGAAGCAGAAAGACCAATAAAGGACACCAGTTTAAATTTGATTGTATAAATTATCTAATGTGAAATTTCCACCTTGTGTAACATTAAATAGTCCTTTTCTAGAAAAGTAAAATATTCTGTACTGAAGTTATATTTTACAAAATACTCTTTTTCCAAATGAAATGACTATAATAGAAATTTAATGAAATTATCCATGAGTTTGTGACATTACTGTTACCAGTAATCTTATGTTGATGTTCAAAAGGCTTTGGAATGTTATCTGAAGCTCCAGGGAGCATTCTACATACAAAAAAATCCTTTATTTTTATTAGGAAATTACCAGGATAGCTCATTTATTTTAAACAAGGCAGACTGGAAGGGGGAAGAGTACAACAGCAATATTGTCTGACTTCTAGTGTTCTTGTATGCAATCCTGTATGTTCTTTCCATTCAGATTCATAGAAACAGACTGAAAGAAACTGACTATAAATATCCATTCACTTTCAAGAAGCTTTTCATGGCTACAGAAACTAAAATCAAGCACCGTATCAAATAAAACATGAAACATGTTACAATGTTTCAAAGTTTATCTCCTTCCTCTTGAAGAAAGCTTTATGAATGTAGCCAAAAGCCTGAACCCAAATCATACAGTACTGTGGCAAGTAGAACAACTTCAGTCTTAAAATAATTTTTTAATCATTTTCTCTATTAAAAGTCACCAGTGCCTTTCTTCTGCTTCTCCAGGAAGTTGTACCCATCAGCACCTGCTCAGGACTTTGTTGATCAAACTGGCAGGTAAAAAAAAATAAATTCCTGTAGAATAAAGACAGACCAGCTGGCTTTGAAGAGAAAACCCTCTAGTTTGTGTTGTTCACTCACCCTCTACTCCACAGCCCAAGGCTTTTTCTTGTTTAGTTGTTGATCTGTAGGCTGAGTGATGTGAGCGTGCAAGTGTCTGGCAGGCCAAGGTGCACCTGCTTCTGACACTCCTGAGTAAATTCAGCTGTAGAAGGTATCACTGACAAGCAGACCTTTGTCAGCACTGACAAATGAACACAGAATTACTCTCCCCTTTCAAAGTATGCTGCAAGTTCAGATGTAAAATGCAGAATCAATCATCTTATCCAGAAATCACTTATTTGAGAAGGAAAAATTTGCTTTCATATGGCAAAAAAATGTCCTCCTTTACATAGACATTAAAATTACATTTCAAGAATAATCTTTGAACAAGATGAGTTTTTGTTCTATTAATTATGGCTGGAAGGTTATTCAGTTCAGGTTATTGAACTGTTAAGCATTAAAATTGATTGCCTTTCTTTTCACTAACTCATTGCACCTTTTTAACCAACAATATATTAGAATAAAGCCTCTCAAATAGGGTGTATTAATCTCGTTCCTAAAATTAGAAAGCATGGACCATTGAAAGACTAGATATCAAAATTACATGTTCATAGCACTTATGCTTTGGGAATCTCAGAACAGGCCAGTTTTAAGATGGAAGCTAAAGTAAATGAAAAGCCTTCTGAGAGTAAAGCAACCTAAACTTGGTGTTCTTGTCCTTATTGGATTAAGGTGAGGGCGCTTATAATTTATATCCACCTATTTTTTTTCTCTTCCTGGAAATGGCTTCTGGTTATTGAAACAAAAACATGTAATTTGCATCAGTAGTATGCCTATTGCAGACTTTTTTTTAAAAAAAGCTTTATGATTTTTAACTTTTTTTAATCAGTATGTCTTTTTTCCAGCATTTATTCAAAAATTGCATCCAAAATGTTAGAAAGTCAGCCTGAGCATATTGCAGATAGATTTTATTATTTTTATCTCCCTTCTCCATCACATAACACAGATACATTTGGCCTAAATTCAGTTTTTCAAGTGCTAAAAAGCTACAATAAAACTCCACAGATTGTATGATAGTTAAACAAAAAGGGGGGGGGATGAGTTGTTTGAAAGCTTTTAAGGATCAATGGCAGACTAAAATGCATGCAAGGAATTCTCCAAAGAGCACCTCCTGTTTTTTTTGGAGCTATCAGAGCAAAAACAGGCCCACAATTTTAACTCTTCTATGCTGGAGACATACACAGCTGAAAAGAACTGAATAAGAAACTTGACTAAAAAGTAGCTGCACTTGAGGAACTTGTAGATAATCATAACGGCTCAAATTTTTGAGCTGAACTTAAAAAGTTAGGGGGTCACAAAGCTGAAAATATGGAATCTGCTTCCATTAGTAGGAGCAGAAAATTGCCAAGAGGGAAATACACAGCTACAGTAGCAATATAATAAATGTGAAATCTATGATTCATAAATGTGCATAACTTTAAGCCTAGCAATAAACTTATATACTTGAATTTGCATGCAGCCTTCTCTATACTATTGTGCAGAGTTCTAAAGCAAGAAAAATGTAAACATACGTTTGGTAAGCAAGAAAGCAGGCAACATTATGTAGGTTTTTCTAATACAAAGGGCTGGAATTTTGTTCTTGAACAGGTAAATCAAGATGACAATGGAAGAAATAAGGTTGGAAAATGTTGCGGAATTTTTACTGCACCCCTTGAGGCAAATTAAACAGAGGTCAGTGCTTAAATATAAAGAGATTTAATGAACAATGCATCGGATAGAGTCCTACCACCATAAGTGGTCCTACAAGGGGTCTGCAAAGATGCTGCATGAGCTGATCCCTTATATACACTTGCACCAGCACCAATCCTGTGAACATTGGCATCAGGCTCCTTAATCTGCTCTTTGGTTCATCCCCCAGTGCCAGTTCTGCTGACCAAAAGTGCCACCCTCCTTGCTCCCCCAACCCCCCCGAGCTTACAATGCTGCAGCTGTTTATCTCATCAGCAAGGTAATCTTCACTCCCTTACAGGGAGTCCTTCGGTCTCTGGCATTGCTGCTTCCAGCCAGTGTAACCAGTTCTGTAGTTAGATCTTCCAGCTTCCATACCAGATCATTCCTTGGTCAGGAGTTACCACTGCTGAGCAGTTACAACTTGAATTTCCCCTTCAAAGAAAATACCTTTAGTAGCATTCTGAACAGATTTGAGGGGAGGGTTATAGGCCAGGGTTAAGGTAGTTAAGGTGAGATGTCTGGCCGTTTAAGTGGTTGTTAGTGGTAGGGAGGCAAATTTCAGAGACATTAGAAGAATACTATTTAGGAAACTAGCCACAAGAAAAAAGGATATAAAGCTCAGAAATTTCTTAAGTCCATAAATGAAGAAAGAGACTGGATTAGTTAATACAGACTGAGGTAGGAAGTAGAGAAGCAGCAAGAGAGAGTTAGAACGAAGAGAGTGTTCGAAGGAAGAGAGTGTTCAAACACAGAGAATTCTGTTTGTAGCACTGGCTGATAGTCAAATGGAGATGCATACAATATTACAGAAACAGAGTCAGATTTGGGCATAAAAGCAACCCAAGGCATAGAAGAATATAATGCCTCAGAGTGGAAAAAATATAAGACTTCAGGACAGGCTTCTCTACTTGTCAGTTTTGGATGTCCTAAAAAGAAAGAAACTTTTCAAAAAGGAAAATTAAAACCAATGAAGGAGAAGGGTTGACAGTTGCATAGGAGAGAAAATTTGATCTTGCAACTAGTTACCACTTCTATTGAAATACTGTGCCTAAATGAGCTGTATACACACATATACAAGCACATTAATTTCCCTCATGTTGTGATTTTCGTTAAGATTTAAAAGAAACTATGCGGAGAAGTTACTAATCTAGGCAGAGTAAGTATTTCCCAATACATGCAAAAGTATTAGGTAGCAAGTGTACTTGTGTAATTGATCAAGCTGGCCCAAACCATGACAATGGTTCTTGAAGAAGTTCTCTATGAACTTCTCCAAAGGGAGTCCTTCCCAGGGGCTACAGTTCTTCACAAACTGCTCCAGTCTGGGTCCTTTCCATGGGGTGCAGTCCTTCAGGAACAGACTGCTCCACGGGGTCATAAGTCCTGCCAGCAAACCTGCTCCAGCATGGGCTCCTCTCTCTCCACAGGTCCTGCCAGGAGCCTGCTCCAGTATGGGCTTCCCACAGGGTCACAGGTACATGCAGATGCTCTGGTGTGGGGTCCTTCATGGGCTGCAGGTGGATATCTGCTCCACCATTAACCTCCATGGGCTGCAGGAGGACAGCCTGCCTCACCTTGATCTTCACCATTGGCTGTAGAGGAATCTCTGCTCCGGTGCCTGGAGCACCTCCTCTGACGTGCGGAAACAAACCTTACAACTCGCAGAGAGTTATAAAGCAGGTATGTTTATTGCAGCGCTGGGTGCAAGGGGGATTGCTCCTCCTAACTTGCACACCGGTTTGTAAAACAAGCATCTATTTATGATGAAAAGCATACATATTCATTAATGTGGACTGGGTTATTATAATTAATTCTAAGAAAAGGTGTTACTATTCTAATTATTTCTAGGAACTCATTATCATAAGTCTTCTCCCCTTGCCGCATGCGTACTGTCGCCTGGTGGTCGTGGGCCGGGGTCTTCTGGAGGAAGGCTCGCAGTCTTCTTCACCGTGTACTTTTACCTTTGGCTTAGAATGCTGGGCTGGCTGGACCCCAAACCGCGAAACTGGTCCGACCAGATGGACACTTTACCCAGACAATTGGGTTTCTCCTTAGCATGCAGGCTGTTCCCGCTATCTTATACACAAGGCCATTTCTTTATCTTGGAATGCTGGGCTCCGAGCTCTGTTCTTTGCCAGGCTGTACTAAATCCACACTAACAACCTTTAACCATTCATTCTCTGAATCACCTCCCTCTCCTTCTTCACTGACTTTGGTGTCTGGATGCCCACCAATACCCTTCTGGGTCACCAATCGGTGAGGGAGACACCTTCCTTCCCTTTCCCTTTCTCCTCCAGGCTAATGTTATGGTTTGAGAAAACCCATAAAAATTTATTGTTGTTTAGACACTTATTCTATCACCTGATGACCCCTCCCCACCTGGAAAGCGGAATTGGGGAACACAAAAAATCATGAGGGTTAAAATATAAATAGATTTAATAGAATAAGACTAAATAATTAACATTCATAATACTAAAGAACCAGTATTAATCCCGATACTGATATAAGATATACAAGAATTATACTCAGCCAATTATATCAGTAGGAAGCTGTGCACTCCCAGCAGCGGACAGCAAATGTCGGATACTGTGAGTGCAACAGCTTTGGGAGGAACGGAAGGCCTCAGGGGTCTGGCACAGGGGCAAGGAGTTGTCTGGACTGCCGCCATCAAGGGAGAGAGAGCTACGCAGCAAACTTTTCTAATTTATATTGAATGTGATGTTCATGGTATGAAATAATCCTGTTGGCCAGCTTGGGTCAAATGCCCAGGCCTTGCTCCTCCTCGTCCCTG